>NC_056747.1:870699673-870999673 GCF_019279795.1 Protopterus annectens
CATATTTAAAATTGGAGACAGCAGTGTGTTTGTAGAAAATGATTATTCACTGTGCACCAGGCAGAAAAGAAACCAATTTATCCCAGCAATCAGGGAATGTAGAGATGCAGGTGTGAGATTCAAGATGCTATACCTGGCTGTCTTCAGATATATATTTTTTTCCTGGAGGATAAAATCATTTTTTGATGCAGAACAGCTAAGGAGGAAATAAGAAAAGTTTTCAAACAAAAAGTGAGCCAGCAAGTGAAAGGAGACACTGCTTCTCATTCTTCTAACAGTAAGGTTCATGGAGAGACCTTGTCAGTGAAACCTTTTCCAATGTCCCAAAGGAAAATGCTTGAAAGACGGAAAAAAAGCACAGGAGCTGACTAGAAGAATGAGGTACTTGAACCAGAGTCTGGTGCTGGGGGTGGAGATGAACAGGAAGCAGACCAGCAACACTGAAATTTGCTAATACATGTGAGACTACAAAGAAAGCATCAACATATATGAAATATAGCTTTGCAAGAAAAACAGCTGAAAAAGACTGGACTTTTGTTGACTTTGTTAAACTCATGGATGGACTGAGAAGCATATACCCCAATTTATGTCATTAACGTTCACAATGTTGGAAAGTATGGTCTTGGAATGAGAAACTATGCTGGACAACCTTTCATCAATTACTGCAAAACCATCAACCTGTTCATCTCAAACACCTTTTTCCAGCAGTACAAAGATTATACACTTGATCTTCTCCCAGTGGACTGCACAGAAATCAGACTATATTTGTGCAAATCAATGCTGGAAAAGCACAATATCAGCTAAAACTAAACCCGGAGCTGACTGCAGCACAGACCACCAACTTCTTATTCATAAAGTCAAGAACAATCTCTGAAGGCACAAAGTTATGATATTTCTGACATACCAATTAAATCAAAGACGACTTAGATAATCATCTCACTGTGTTAAAAGGGTAGGCTGGTGAAAAGTCATCATAGAAATTGTGGGAAAACATGAAGAAGACTGTACTTGAAGAATGCAACAAGTCTTTAAAACCAGAAGTGAGTCAAAACAAACAGAAAAGGATGTCCAATGCAGCACTAGAGATTACTTTGAAATGTAGAGAAGGCAAAACAAAAGGAGAAAAGCAAACTGTTAAAGAGCTCACCTGCTCTTTTCAATGAGCTGTGAGTCAAGATAAAGAAATATATTACAATGACATGTATGAAATTAGAAGAAAATATTAGAGGAAGAACAAGATCAGCCTTTCTAAAGTTGTGTGAATTCAGACAAAAGTTCCAACCTAGAATTTGTACGTTGAAAGATACCCAAGGTACTATGCTGAATGAAGCTGAGGAAATCAAACGTAGGTGGCAAGAATACACAGAGTCCTTATACCAAAAAGAAATTTGATTCTACAGCTGTTCCAGGCTACAGCATATGAAGAGGAGCCAATGGTGATGAAGGAGGAGGTTGTGGCAGCACTAAAAACTTTAACAAAAAAACAAAGACCCCAGTTTTGATGAAATTCCAGTAGAAATACTGAAGTTCTCAAATGAAGCTACTGAACTGTCGATAACACTTTGCTAACAAATATGGAACTCATCATCAAGGCCAACTGACTAGAAAAAGTCCATATTTCTCCCAATACTGAAGAAAGATGATACCACTAATGGTTCCAGTTACAGTACAATCACCGTCATCTTACACGATTGCAAAATTTTACTTAAAATCATATAATGGAGATTGCAATCTTATCAGATGCAGCAACTCCCAGTTGTGCAAGCTGGACTGCAAAAGGGGAGAGGGACACGAGATATCATCACAAATGTAAGAAGGATCCACAAAAAAGCCAGAGAGTATCAGAAGAACATATACATCTGTTTTACTGATTAGAAAATCGCTTTTGATTGTGTAAATCCTGAAACTTTGTGGTCAACTTTGAAAAGGATGGCTATGCCAGAGCACCTAATTGTTCTCATGCACAATCTCTATTGCTAACAAGAAGCAACAGTCTGAACTAAACAAGGAGAAACAGAATGGTTCAAAGTCAATAAACATGTGCTCCAAGGATGTCTCCTTTCTCCTTATTCTGATTTGTATGCAGAGCAAATCATCAGAGAATTGGGGCTGTATGAAAGCGACTGTGGAGTGAAAATTGGTGGCAAGCTAATCAACAACCTTCATCGTATTGATGACACAAAAGTCTTTACAAAAAGTGAAAATGACCTGAGACATTTACTATTAAGCATCAAGCAGAACAGTTCCAAAATAGGCCTGTACCTCAATATGAAAAAGATAGATACTTAACTGGTGGCACAACCAACTTCAGTCTTGAAGAAGAAGACATCAAAGTTCTCAATAACTTCAGTCTTCTTTAGTCAGTTCTTAACTATACAGTCAACAAGTAGTGTGCAAAGTCAGCAGTGTCTATGTATTGGCAAGGCAGCTATGCAGACTTTGGAAAAGGTGTTTAAATGAAGAAATATGTCACTTCAAATGTAGATCAGATAAGTTCAAGCCATTGTTTTCTCAACAGCATCATATGGTTGTGAAAGCTGTACAATTCAAGAAGTAAAATAGGAAGTGGATTGACAACTTTGAATTGTGGTGTTGGAGTAAACTACTATGAAACCCACGGATTGCTCATAGAATGAATCAGTCAGTCATTACCAAGTTCACTTTGGAAGCTCAAATGTCAAGGCTCAAGATAACATCTTTTGGACACATCATGAGAAGAAAAACATTACTGGAGAAACATATTATGATTCGTATGGTAAGTGTCCAGCAAAAGAAGGGAAGATCTCCGATACATTGGCTTGAAATAGTGACAGCAGACATAAATATGTCATTGTCAATTCTCAGTGGGCTCTGTAAACACTGAAAACTATTTAGAAAAACTGACTATTGACTTGCCATGAGTCAAAGTCTAAGCGACACCACCTATCTTTAACACACACACACACACACACACACACACACACACATACTTGTATAGACCATTTCAGGATAGAAACTGTGTCATATACAGTAAAGCAGTTTTGTGTATTGTGTAGTCAGGCCTATTTAAATGTGGAGGAGTGTTTTCTGTGACTGTTGTATGTGTTAAAGTAAACAAGTATTTTTTTTTAATTGTAAGAAATATAGGCTTTACAGTATAACAAGAGAAGAAAGGCTGGTCAAAAGCAAGTGTGTTGTTAATATGCTGCAATCTTGGGCTGCTGTGGTGGTGGCGGGGTGTAAAACGCAGTGATTATGTTGTATATAAAATTAAGATATTTTCTCTTATTTTATAAAGGTGAATGTCTAAATTAATGCCTTGGGCTTAAGCCATAAAAAAGTGTTTTTGTAACCAAGTAGGTTTTAAAAAAGACAAAATAATGAAAGCCGTGAAAAATGCCAAGTTTCTTACAACGGCAAATATATCAGTTTGCCTTTTTCCATTGAAAAACATTCAATGGGAGATAAGTATTCAGCTGAATGCAGCTGTAAATTCTGTCCTGAGTAGAATTTTACAAAAGCTCATTGAGTACTTTTCCACGGAGACAAGCTATCTGCAGTGCAAGCAATTAATCTTAGTGAGTTCTGAAGAGGTAAATGGAAAATTTATAGTTACAATGCCAAGCAGTTCAGTGAAAAATAAAGCTGGAAACTGTGGGAAAAGAATAAGATATAGCAGGACTCCCTAGCAGCCTTAACACTTTAATGCATTTAGTAGAACAGTGTACAATTCAGTTTTAAAGATGGCCACTGCATTTTTTCTTAAGACTGAAATGTTTTCTGAAAGCACGCAAGCTGTTTTTCATATCTAGAAGGGCAACAGAAAAAAAAAGACAGCAATCAGTGTAACTGGAAACACAGGCTGTAGCATGCACCTTAGCAAGAGCAACCTTAAATTTAGGTTAGGTAATGCTTAGGGGTGAAGTCAATTTGGGGCAACTGTTCCTATCTGGAGGGTTAGTCTTCATTTTTTGAAGATGTGCGCATTTTTTTTCTGTTTGTTCTAAGTTAATAGGGAACAGAGCTGTTCTGAAAATGTATTTAGTTTTCTGTTTGAGGGTTTTCATTAAAACAAAAAGTCTTAAAAATGTGACATATGTTCAAATCGAAATGAAACAACTGTACAAAATATCAGCAGTCCAAAAATTAGTGTGTGCATGTAAAACAAAAGCTGGAAATAAACACAAATAAAAGAAAACTGTTATGTATTATAGGTTGGAACAATAGCTTTTTATTATAATGGCTTTATTATCTTGGAAGGAAAATGGCCTGACAGGTATAGACAAAATGGAAAGAGTAGTTAATTATATTAAGAAATGCAAACTGCAAATAGCAATGCTGCAAGAGACACATTTGGAAAGAAATGACCATGTGAATTTGACAAAGAAAGGATTTCAGGATGGATATTCAGTAGAACATCAGGGATAAAGGAAAAGGGGAGTAATTACCATTAATTGCTGAAGGGGTCCCAATAGTGGTGGAAGCGGGAAAAAGACCATAATGGCAGATTTGTGGTAGTAAGTGGCTAGTGACAAAGAAGAATTACACCAGCATCCATTTATATTCCACCAAAATCTGCTATTATGAAGTTTAAAAATTTGACAGAAAAAAAATCAGCTTTCAGCATGGAAAAAGAAGTTATGTACCTACCATAATGTTCCATGTTAGTTGTCTTCATCTCACCTTCCTTCTTGCTTGTTTGGGATCAGAGCCAATCCTCAGCTCCGACTCGGCCATCTTCAATAGCTGTTTACTGGCTCAAGGCTACCCCTTATCCCATGATGCCTAATGAAAGCTACCCAGATCTTGTTTGTAATAGCTAATCCCAGACATAAGTTGAGAAAACCAGTTATCTAAAAACTGGTTGTTGAATACATCTAATTATAGAATAGGTTACAAAAAACCTGGCCAGAAAAACAAGGAAAAAATACTCAGCCAGTGAAAACAAGAACTCTTCTCAGTTCACTAGGACGGGAGAAGGAGGGAAGGACGCAAGAAGGAAGGCGAGATGAAGACAACTAACATGGAACGTTATGGTAGGTACATAACTTCTTTATGTTAAGTTGTCTATCTTGCCTTCATTCTTGCTGTTTGGGCAGCGTCCCTAGCACCTAACATCCTGGGTGGCTCATTGGAACAGACTCTTCAGAACAGTGGAACCAAACTCAGCTCTGCTCCGGGAGACCATATCCACCTTGTAATGAGAGATAAAGGTATGAGGGTTTGCCCACATGGCAGCTGCACAGATTGAATCTATGGGCAACCTAGACTGAAAAGCTATGAAGGTGGCTAATGCCCTGACAGAATGACCTTTTGGTTTAGCAGGTAACTCTTTATTCCGTAACTGGTAAATAAAGGTAACAGTATTAGATAACCATCTGGATAAGGTCACCTTGGAAATTGGGAGGCCTTGTTTGTTGAAGGCATAAGAGAGAAATAACTGGTCTGACTTTCTAAGTTCTTTAGTTCTATGAAGGTAAAAACGCAATTGTCTGTGAACATCCAGTTGGTGGAGCTTGTATTCTGCCTTGTTGCTGTGATTGGGAAAGAACACTGGGAGATCTATGGATTGATTTAAATTGTTCTCTGAGCAGACTTTAGGAATAAAGGATGGATTGGTCGTCAGAGAAAAGTACAGTTTTGTACCTACCATAAATGTAGATGTTCGAGGATCCACATTGCTGCAGTCCTAACTATTGGGTAGTCCGCTGTCCAGTCGGCCCGAATACCAAAGTATATGGCTGACGTCGGTCAGGGCGCATTAGACTGACGTCAGTACGTCAGGGTACTAATGCGCATGACCGACGTCATATCCTCAGTCTTTTCTTGCCCCAGATGTCAGAAGACCCTGAAAAGATAAGGCCAAAAACCAAAAACTCCCAACATACCTGCACCAAAATATATATATATACAAAATATACAAAATTAGCAGAATATAACCTCACCTACACAACCACCCCTAAATACAGAGGGGAAGGAGGGAGGTAGAATTGGACTGCAGCAATGTGGATCCTCGAACATCTACATTTATGGTAGGTACAAAACTGTACTATGTTCTTCACTCCACATTGCTGCAGTCCTAACTATTGGGTAGAATCCCAAAGCAGAGGTAAGGAGGCTGGCAAATCATAAGGAAGCAGGAACTGACAACATGCCCTGCAAAATAGCTGTGGCAAAACCAGCCCTAGACTTAGAGTAGAGAGGAAGGTGATAATGCTTAGAGAAAGTATGCACTGAACTCCAAGTAGCTGCCTCAAAATATCCTTAGTTGCCACCCGCTCAGAAATGCTGTTGAAGTGGCAGTAGCCCTAGTGGAATGAGGCCTAATCCCAGCTGGAATCTCCTTGCCATGATGGGAATAACAAAATGTAATGCAACACCCAATCCATCTAGAAATAGTTTGTTTTGACACAGGCTTGCCCTGAGAACTCAAAGCAAAAGAAACAAACAACTGCTGAGACTGCCTAAAATCCTTAGTCCTGCTCAAATAATAACGCAATTGCCTGTGTACATCTAAAGTGTGCAAAATCTTTTCCCCTTTATTTTGGGGATCTGCATAAACGTAGGCAAATGAATAGTTTGGTTTAAAGCCACACTAGAAACCACTTTAGGCATAAAGGAAGGATTAGTGCGTAATGATACCCTATCCTTATGAAAAATCAAAAAGGCTCAACCGCCATAAGGGCCTGTAACTCAGAAACCCTCCTTGCAGAAGTAATGGCCAACAAAAAAGCAGTCTTCCATGACAAGTATTTCAGTTCAGCAGTAGCTGCAGGCTCAAAAGGTTGTAGAGTAAGTTTCTCCAACACAAAATTGAGATCCCAAGCAGGAGTAGGAGCTCATTGGGGGTCTTATATTCTTTGCCCCTCTAAGAAATTGCTTGAACAAAGGATGTGAAAACAATGGTGGGTCACAATCATAGTGAGCTGAAATTGCTGCAGCATGAATCTTAATGGAAGAGAAAGACAAACCTTTGTCTAATAACTCAGTAAGATATTGAAGAGCCACACTCAAATTAGGCTCTGAAATCTCCAAATTCTTTGCTGCAGTCCAAAATAAAAATCTCTTCCATTTTTCTGTACACTTTCCTTGTACTAGGTCTTCTGGCTTCCATAATCACATTTAAAACTTGTTGAGGAAGTTGAGACCTGCTGTCTTTCAAAACAGAATATGCCAGGCTGTTAGATGAAGAGAGTGAAGCTTGACATTGAGCAGGCGACCGTCCTTCTGAGACAACAGATGTGGAATCAAGGGTAAAGGCCATGGAGGCTTCTTTACCAGACTCCTCAGTAATGGGTACCAGTGCTGCCGAGGCCAATCTGGAGCTATTAAAATCATCCTTGGCTTGTCTTGTCTGACCTTTAGAAGCACCTTTGGAAGAAGAGGCAGAGGTGGAAGCATACACATGAAGATTTTTCCAACTGAAAGAAAGAGCATCCACTTTCCAAGCTGTGTGATGAAACCTCTTTGTGCAAAACTTTGGCAGCTGGTGGTTTAGTGGAGAAGCGAACAGATCTATGTCTGGAGTTCCCCAGGACACTGTCAACTTTTGAAATACATGAAGATCCAGTTTCCACTCGTGGGGATCCATGATTTGTCTGCTTAACACATCTGCTAAGGAGTTCTGTGCTCCGGCAGAAACCTTGCCTGAAGAGTTAGTTGCAAGCTGAGCGCAGTCTCCCATAAAATCATTGCTTGCCTGCACAATGGGTAAGAATGTGTTCCCCTTGTTTGTTGATGTACCACATGACAGTTGTGTTGTCTGTTAGAATCAACACCTGCCCTGGAAGAAGTAACTCCTTGAAAGCCATTAATGCAAACTGGACTGCTAACATCTCCTTCATGTTGATATGTAGATGCTGTAGTCTGGCAGGCCACTTGTCTTGTATCCACTTTCCATTTAGATGAGCTCCCAAGCAATGTCTGAGGCATCTGTCGTTAGAATTTGACTCGCCTCTGGCGGGTCACAGAGAGTCCCTTGTTTAGGTGACATTCCTGAGCCCACCACAAAATTCCTTTTGAATGCAAGGTATTATTTGAATGACAGTGTCCAAATCCTGGCAGTGCTGTGTCCATACATTTTGAGATACCATTGTAGCTTCCTCATATGCAGTTTGGCATTGGGAAGCACCAGAATACAAGATGCCATGAACCCTAAGGCTTGAAGGACTGTCCTTGCAGTCAGCCCGGACTGAAGAGATAGTTGATGGAAGTAACTGGAAAGATTCTTTTGTTTGTCCGGGGTTAAAAGGCCATCTGGGCTGCTGTATTCAGTCTCACACCCAGAAAGCACATGTCTTGAGAGGGTACTAGACTGGACTTTATTTCGTTCACAGAATACCCTAGGCATCTTAGCACTGCTATGACATATTCCAAATGCTGTAGAAGGACTTCCTTTTCTTGAGCCAGAATCAGGCAATCGTCCAAGTAAGGATAGATTTGAATTCCTTTTAGCCTGAAGTAAGCTATCACTGGAGCCAGAGCCTTTGTGAATACTCTGGGCAGTAGATAAGCCAAAGGGCAATGCAGAGAACTGATAATGAGAATTTCCAGCTCGAGCATGATACTTTCTGCAACTTAGTCTTATAGGCACATGAAGGTAAGCTTCCTTGAGATCTAAAGTTACCATCCAGTGATCTTTGCCCAGCAGAGGTAAAAGCTGTTGTAACGTCAACATTTTGAACTTGGGAATGTCCAGATAAGTGTTGAGGATAGATAAATCCAAAATTGGTCTCCACGTGTTCCCCTTCTTCGGTACTAGGAACAGGCGAGAATAAAATCCTAGGCCCCTTTCTGGCACAGGAACCGGCTGAATGGCCCCTATTTGTAGTAACTGAGAAATTTGCTTGCGAGCCTCTTGTCTTTGTAGAGGAGGAATGTCTGGCATGCCTTTGAAAGGAGGCAAGGTATGGAAATAAAACCTGTAACCGTGGTGAATGATATCCAGAACCCATCTGTCTTGGGTAATTAAATCCCAATTTTCTTTGAAAGAGACAGTCTTCCTCCCAACGGTGCTGCCAGGCGAGAATGAACTGGCAGCTGAAAAGGCAGGTCATTGGGTCTGCTTACGAAAGGACTGACCCCTGCCCTCACCAGAAGTCTGAGCAGGGGAACTCCTGTCCTAGGCCTAAAAGAACCCTGAGCTCTGCCCCTACCACGTCTAGACCTACCCCTAGACTGGGAATCATAAGCAGGATAAGTCCATCCCTTAGCAGGCCAATTTCTACTAAACTTGGAGGCTGCACCTGCAAAAATCTTTAACAGTTTGCATAGACTTAGCCTTGTCCTCCATTTTCTTCAAAACTGCTTCTACAGGCGAACCAAACAACACATCAGACTGCAAGGGAGCATCCAAAATCCGTGTCTTAACATGCTCAGCTAAATTCTGATCTCTCAACCAGGCGTGCCTCTGAAGAACAGAACCAGTGGCAGCCACCCTGGAGGAGGCCTGCACAGCATCAAAACCACATTGCAAGGAATGTTTACCCACCTGTTCAGACACATGAACTAAATCCTGCAACTCTTTACACTCAATACCTTCCAGAGCATCCACCTTAGATTTCAACTGTGAAAGAAGATAATTCTGATATTTTAACATGTGAAACTGACAATTCAAGCCCTCATGGCTAAAGTGGAAGAAGTATACACTTTCTTTCCCCATCTATCCAAAGCCCTTGCCTCTTTATCAGGAGGGACAGGATTTTTAACAACTGAGGCCTTCACACCTTTAGGCCCCTGAGAGACAGTTTCGGGTCTGACCTAGGACTCTTAAAAGATACTTATGAGCTTCAGGCACCCTATAATACCTATCCGGTTTAACTGGGGCAGGAGGCAAAGAATCCAGTTCAGGGAGCCTCTGCAAAACATCTTCCACCACATTCAAAACAGGAGGTATAGCTAAAGGCCTATGCTGGGGTAAAACAAAATTCCCTAAGCCTTTTCCTGGAATCAGAGAAATCTTGACCTTCCCATTTAAAATGCTCCCTCATGGAATGCAGAGTCTCTGAAAATGAAAAATCCTCAGGAGGGAAGCTGAAGGAGTAGAATCATCCACATCAGAATCAGAATAAGGAGGAACTCCTGCAAGTCTTCAGCCGAAGACTCAGAAGCCTCGAGCATTGCTCAAAACTCTCAAACTCAGGTTCCACCCTAGGCCTCTTATCAGGAGGGGCACAGAACCCCTTATCATAGTAATCAAATCCTCTGCCATTTTAAGCATATGTTTCTTAGGCAAAGACCCTGAAGCACTAGGAGAAACCCCCACTGAAGCAAAACTCGGCCTGCCCCTCAAAGAAGCCTTGGAAACAGAAGGGAGGCTCTGACCACCTTAGGAAGAGGGGAAGAACAGCCACCTGAGAAGCCCCTCAGCCTGGCCTACTTCCTGAGAGGATACATCCTGTAACAGTAAAGTCTCTCCCTGAGACTCCAAAGAAACACCTGGCAAAACCTCCGGCTCCACGAGCCCTCTAAAGAACCGGCGTCTGGGACTGTCGGTTCTTCCACTCTAGGCTTTGCTGTTTTGTCCTTGCGTTTTTAGCGAAGCGCCGGAGCATCCGGCGGCATTTTATAATTACAACGCTTCCCAAACACTAACCTGGCACAGTCTAACCTTCTCTTAATAGTGCGTTTGTTAAATCTAGCACAAGAGCGGCATCCAACAACGTCGTGCTCAGGCCCTAAACAAGGTATACACAAAGTATGGTAATCCCTATGAGGTATCTGTTTCCCACAAGAAATACAGTTATTCACTTTTCTGACATCCGGTTAAATACTGAGGCAAGAAAAAACCAAAATATTCTAACGGGTACTTAGCCAACTTTGATTCGGTCTGAAACTCTGGCTTCAGAAACTTTCAGAACGCCAACCTGCACTCGCAAAAATGCTTCTGCATCGGACCATGCGGCAAAAAAGACTGAGGATATGACGTCGGTCATGCGCATTAGTACCCTGACGTACTGACGTCAGTCTAATGCGCCCTGACCGACGTCAGCCATATACTTTGGTATTCGGGCCGACTGGACAGCGGACTACCCAATAGTTAGGACTGCAGCAATGTGGAGTGAAGAACATCTCTGTCCTTGTGAAACACCAGGTAAGGAGGATGAACACATAATGCTTGAAGTTCTGAGACATGCCTAGCTGAAGTGATAGCAACCAGAAAAAGTATCTTCCAAGACAGAAATTTAAGGGAAAATGATGCTTCCGGTTCAAAATGAGGCAAAATTAAGGAAGTTAAGACTAAATTAAGATGCCAAGAAGGAGGGGGATCTCTCACTGGAGGTCTAAGAAGAGATGTTCCTCTCAAAAAAGCCTTACAGAGCTTATGAGACATGATGTTAGAATTCAACAATCTGATATGAAAATTTGAAATGGCCGCTAACTGTACTCTAACAGTAGCAGAAGTGGAAGCGGCACCGGACTGAAAAAGTTGTGCTAGAAATTCAAGAATTTCATGGACTGGGGCTAAGAAAGGATCCACATTTCTAGACTCTGCCCAGTGAGAAAACCGTTTCCATTTACTAGCATACGTTTTTCTCGTAGTAAACTTATCTGAGGAGACGATAATATCACAGACTGCTGCGGAGATACCGGGAAGCCTGGTTAAGGCTGGAAGTGGAGTAACCAAGCTGTGAGCTGGAGTGTTTGGAGGGATTGATGCAACCTGCCTGACTGATGAATCAGAAGATCTGGAATCGGGTCCAGATTCCAGGGCTGATCGACAAGGTAGGGGTGCAGGAATGGAAACCACATCTGTCGAGGCCAATATGGGGCAAAGCATAAAAGAGTCCCTGAGTCCAATAGTGGACTAGAACGTCTCTGGGTATGTGACCTGGAAGCTGAAGAAAGGAGAAGTAGTTGCGGCATTTGCTGTTGAGAGGGGTGGCAAATAGATCGCAGCAAGGCTGTCCCCATTTGCAGAAGATAAAATCCACAACTTCCTGATTCAGAGACCACTCGTAAGGCATGAGAATAGCTCTGCTAAGCCTGTCCGCTATGACGCTGGATCTCCCAGGGATGTGCATCGCAATCAGAAAACGGGAGGAAATTGCCCATTGCCACAGTCTGAGTGCCTCTCGACACAGGAGGTAGGATCTGGTTCCGCCCTGTATGTTGATGTACCACACCACTGACATGTTGTCTGTTTGAACTGCAATGGTCCCAGAAGGAAGTGAGTCTTGAAGGGCTTGCAACGCCAGAAGCACGGTCTCATTTCTAGGACATTGATGTGCAGATGGTACTCGTGAGGTTGCCAAGTGCCTTGGACTGTCCTGCCCAGATAATGCCCCCCCACCTTATCAGGGAGGGGTCCGTGGTCACTGTGGCTACCGGTGGAGGCTGTATGAAAGGTCTGCCCTGAGACACTAGTGGGGAGTCCATCCACCAAGACAGGTGTCTTTTGCATGTTTCTGTAATCAGGATCATGTGAGACATGGGAAGCTCCTGAAAGGACCACTGCGTGAAAAGAAGCTACTGAAGAATTCTCATGTGGAAACGCGCTAATGGAACTAGAAGAATGGCAGCTGCCATGGAGCCCAGAGCTTGAAGGACATATCTGACTTGAATCCTTTTGCTCTGAATTAGCATTAACACTTGTTGATGAATTGTGGAAACTCTTTCCAGTGGTAATCTTGCAAACTTTTCCCTTGTGTTTAATTCTGCTCCTATGTAAGTGATAGACTGACAGGGCAACAAGGCAGATTGTTAGAAATTTATTGTGATGCCTAGTTGAGTGCATAATGTGATTGTATAATCCCGTGTTTGTAAGAGTTGATGCCTGGTGGTAGCAGTTAGGAGCCAGTCGTCTAAATATGGAAACACCTGGAATCCTTGATGTCTCAGGTGAGCTGTGACTACTGCCATACACTTGGTGAACACCCTGGGGGCTGAGGTGAGACCAAAGGGCAGACCTCTGAACTGGTAATGACTGGCCCCTACCCGGAAGCAAAGAAATCTCCTGGAGGGTCTGTCCATCTTGATATGGTAGTACGCATCCTGAAGATCTATCAAGCACATCCAATTGTCCTGACCCAGAAAGGGTAGAAAGGACTGTAGCGTGACCATCCAAAACTTTTCTCTTTGTACAGATTTGTTTAGTCTGCCGAGAGCCAGAATCGGTCTCCAGTCCCCTGTCTTTTTTGGTACCAAAAAGAATCTTGAGTAAGTTCCGGATACTAGCTGGTCTGCGGGTACTTCCTGAATGGCTCTTTTTTCTAGCAGTTTTGAAACTTCTATGACTGCTTGCTCCCTCAGATTGGGTGGAACATCTGGAAGGGCCTTTTTTGACTGTAAGGGGGATTAATGGAAGGGAATTTTGTAACCTCTGGATATAATGAATATTACCCATCTGTCTCTTGTTAAATTTTGCCAGGCTTTTGGGTACAGCAAAATTCTTCCCCCGACTGCCTCCAGAGGTGAGCAGCTGGGCAACCCTTCAGAGATGTTGGAAGGGCTTGCCAGAGAAGGATTCTGTGTCACCCTGGTTCTGCAGACCCCCTCTGCCCAGAGGGCAGTATCTGTTATTGTTGTTTCCCCCTCTGCCTCTGGAGGAAAGATCACCACGTGGGTCAGGCAAGGATCCCTGGGATTTCCGGAACCACATCTTCCCACTCTTCTGACCCTTGGGGTAAGGTCTAGAGGGAGTGGAAAAACGGACTCCCATGGCAGAGAGAGTCTTGCATTCTTGCTCACACTTGGTCAACGTGTCTTTCACCTGAGGCCCAAAGAGAAAGAAGCCATCAAAGGGAGCATTGGTGAAGGATGCTTGAAAGGGTTCCGCAAACAGACACAGCTGCATCCAAGCATGTCTAATGAGGGCCACACCTGTGCCAGCGGCTCTGCTCGCTCCATCAGCTGCATAGGAAATTAGCCTCATGGACGAGTTGACTATGGAATTAAGAGTCGCCAGCTGGGAAGCTACTTTGGCTTGTACTCCCTCAGCTGCAGGATCTTGAAGGGCATCTCCAAGCTCTTTCAGGAGATCCCTTTGAAGACGAGTAAAATGACATAGATAGTTCAAGGACCTCATCGAGAAGGTCATTGAAGCAAACATTCACTTTCCGTATCTGTCCACTGTCCGAGACTCTTTGTTAGGGGGATGAACAGATGAAGAGGTTTCTGCTAACTCTTTCTTGGTGGCTGCTGCTACCACCATGGCATCAACGGGCACACCTTTGGAAAGGAACTGCTTATCCTGGGGGGCTCTAATAAACTTTTTAGGTCTCCTCTGAGTTGGTTCCACAGTGTCTGGAGCTGACCAAGCCTTTTGAGCCACCATAGACATGAGTGGGTTGAAAGGAGGAGAAACCAGGAGGTGGAAGGTCGGGAACTAAATGCGTCCAGGAATACAGACTCATCCTCGGTAGGGGCTAGGGAAGTCCAGTTCCCCCCTCTGCCTAAGCATTTCAAGGATGTCCGAAAAGGAAACATCTTCAGAGGGGGACCTCGGGGACCCTTCCAATTCATCTAAGTCTGTATTTGAAGTGACAGACTCAGGGGGAGTGAATGTGCTTCCTCTTGTACTTCTTCTTCCGAGGGGGCTCCTCTGAGTGATCAGGGGAGGCCTCGGAAGAAGACGGAACACCCAATGGGGTGTCCTGGGGCATCGGTTCCCTATGCTTGGGGTCTGGAGGAGGAGCAGAGGTTGGCACAGACACTATGGGGGACAGAGCCGATGGAGCTGGTAGTGGAGTTGTTTTGGGGGACAGCACACTCCGCATGACCTCGAAGCAGAGAAAGCTCCGGTTCCGAAGAATTAGGAATCTTTCTCCATGCTGAGGGCGATGGCTCTGAGGCCGATGTTGGAGCCGAGCTCACCTGCGCTGAAGCTCTGAGGGGGAGAAGAGGGTCGGATAAGGGTCCGATGCCACTCCCCCCCTCGGAACCGACGAGAGAGCCCTGGCATCCAGATTCCACGATAGAAGGAACAATCGAGGTAATCGGAGCCGAAGGACAGATGGTGATCGGAGCCTACGGTTCCACTACCCGCACACCAACTATCTCCGGCTCCGAACTCAACGGAGTCGGAGGAGGAATGGAAAGAAAGGCGGTTGGAGCCGATACCTATTGAGGTGGGCTGGATAGTAACTTAGCTAGTGCCTGTGACTTAAGCAACCTACTTACTATTCTCTCCACATCATAATCCAAAAGCCTAGAGGATCGAGAGGTGTATGAAGAATGGTGGCTATGTTCACTTTGTAATAATGGTGACTGAGGTGCCAAGTGGATGGACTCTAAAGAAGGGGACCTCAGTCTCTTATGGCTCTGTGACGGCTCTGAAACATCTGATGGAGCCGACGAAGGAGTTGTCTTGTCGGTGCCAGCCAGAACTGACATACACGGGGTTGTTCCAGTACAGGAGTCAGCTCCGAAGGTGGAGCCGACAGTTTGACAGATTTAGGGAATTTCACTGGCTGAGAACTCTTTGCTGGTGAATCCTGAAGCTTCAATAAACCCCAAAGGATTAATTTGTTTTTGTGCTCCTGCAGGACCCTTGGACTAAAGGCGTGGCAAATAGAACAAGAGTTCTGCCCCTGGGTTTGGACTGAGAAAGCCTGGAAGGGGCTGGAAAGGACCAGTTTTTTGTAGGCCAATGCCTATTGAATCTAGGTGGCTGCACTTGTAAGAATTCTTTAACAGTTTGCATAGATTTAGCTTTTTCTTCCATCTTTTTAAGAACCTCTTCTGCTCTGGTGTCAAACAAATGGTCCTGATTTAAAGGAGTGCCTAGTAATTTTGATTTGACATGGTCTGGCAAGGTTTGTTCCTTCAGTCAAGCATGCCTTCTCAGTACAGATCCAGTGATTGCAGCCCTGCAAGATGCTTCTAGGGCATCAAAGCCACACTGCAAAGTATGCTTACTAACTTGGTTTGCAGAATGCATTAACTCTTGTAAATTTTTATTTGCTGCACAATCTGGAAGTAACACCATTTTTTGTATAATTTGTTCCATAATATGTTGCTGGTACTTCAACATATGAAACTGGCAATTCAATGCCCTGATGGCAAGAGTTGCAGAGGTATATACCTTCTTACCCAATCTGTCTAAAGCTCTGGAATTCCTGTCTGAAGGAGTAGGGTTTTCGGCTGTAGTAGCATTAATAACTTTAGGCCCCTGGGAAATGATCTCTGGATCCGCAGTTGGATTCTTAAAGAGAAATTTATGAGAATCAGGTACTCTGTAGTACCTGTCAGGTTTTCCAGGGGCCAGTGGTCAAGTGTCTGGAGTAAGACTGGATTCCATAAAGACATCATCTACAACATCCAGGACATAGGGCATAGCTAGGGGCCTCAGCTGAGGCAACTCTAAAAATTCTCTGAGTCTCTTTTTGGACTGAGGATAATCCTGGCATTTCCAGCGGAAATGCTCTCTTGAAGTATGCAAGGTTTCACCAAAAGAAAAATCTTCTGGAGGGGAGGCAGAAGGAATGGATTCCTCTGCATCTGAATCCTCAAAGGTAGATAAGGGTATGTCCTGGTAATCAGAAGGGTCAGAGTCATCTGACTCCTGGTCTGCAGACTCAGAAAGAAACTCAATTCTTGGTCTCTTAGCAGGGGAAGGTCGGCCATTCTAAGCATTTGTTTTTGAGGCATGCGAGCTTGAGCATGCACTTTGGTCGTCGGTTTTCTAGGCGTAGTGCGTACTCTGGGCCTGAGAAACTCAGTAGTTTTAGCTAAAAATGAAGTTGTCGGTTTAATGCGAATATCGGTAGGTCGGAATACACCCTGAGAAGCCAGTGCCTGCACAGTGGCTCCGGACCCATCTAAGGTAGAGACATCCACGAGTTCCATAGTCGAAGAAGCATCTCGCGGCATACCGGACTCCGAATGGGTCTCAGCAGAGGCCAGTGAATCTGTAGAAGCAGGCATCAGGGGCTGCAAAGGTGCCCAAGTACTAGCGGACTGGCGACTAGCTGAACAGAAGTGTTGTCGGCAATTTTTGACCTATGTGGTCTGTCTCTGTCTTTATCTTTGCGCTTTTTCCAAAGATCAGTAGTCGGATGGCTTACCAAAGCCATTTCGGAAAACAGAGAATGAGAGCGAAAGAATTTAGTGACAAAAATAGCCCAACGACAAATGGTTCGGGCGTTAAACAAGGCACAAAACCGACAGTGAGGGAAGTCGTGGTCTGGGCCTAAACAGGTGATGCAGTAAGAATGAAAATCTCTGTGAGGTATTTGCTTTCCACAGGCAAGACAATTGTTAACTTTTTCTGACATCGGTTAGAGCAAGAAAAAAGAATCCCCAACAGGGTACTTAGCTTTAGAAGACTTCAGGTTTGAAACTCGAAAAATGAACATTTCAGGTAGTGGCCGACCGGCACTTGCGAACTGCTTCTGCTTCGGGCTCATTCTCGGCAAGAAAGACTGATGTAATGGAGTCGGCTGCCTGTTTTATACCCCTGACGATCTGACGACATGGAAGAAGCGACAGCATCCGACGCAGAAGACTCTGGTATTCGGGCCGATTGAGGGCTACCTGCAGGCAGATAACCCAAGTGTGATGACTGCAACAGTGAAACACGAAGAACATCTGCTTTTTAACGGACAGCCACAAACAACACAGTTTAATTTTATTCATTTGTTAAATGGTAAACTATCATCTATCAAGGACTTGTTTCAGCCATAACTACAACAGCAAGATTAAAAGCTTTACATATGGACAGTTTATGCACTCCAGTCAACCAGTATGTTTATGTGAGGCAAAGTAAAATCAGACTATGCAATCAATAATGCCCAACAGGGTGAGTGTTACTGTGGAAATAATACCCGCCCAGGGGTGGTGGCGGGCCTCTGCACCCCTGGAACGGCATTATTTCCACAATAACACACCCTGGAGGGCATTACTGCACTTCGAGAATGGGCTGTCTGTAAAACTGTTGCATTTTACTTACAATTTTTTATTACTATATTTTTATATACTTTTGATGTAAAATAGTTCCTTCACCTAATGTTTCAAAGTTGCTGTAGTCTATGTAAATGGAGGAAGCATTTTACATCCAAAATATAACATTTAAAAAAAATTTCAGATATTAACTTTATTTTTGGTCCCTTACTCCAAAAATGTGTGGTTTGCTGCCAAGTATTGGGATTAAAGTCACTAAATAATGACATAGATTTAACTTTCAGAAAATTTCCTCCAGAAAATTCATGATAACACAAATTCTGTTATTTAAGCTACTTTGCAATTATATAAGAACAATATTTAAAATCTAGCAGAAAAATAATATAGTGGTGTAAGCTAACTGGTCCTCCAATAAAATAGTCTGATGAAGCGGCTTTGGCTGCAAAAGTGCTCACCTATCTGTTTGGAATAAATCTTGGCTTTTAACTGCTGTGTTTCTGGTGCCTCCTTTCTGTTTTTTGCTGAATATTTAAAATCTGTTACTATTTATGAGCCATTTTTCCCCCTTAATTTCAGGCTTTATCTGGATACCTTGAGCTAAGAGGTAGAGAGGTATGCAAACGTCTTATCTGCTGCTGCCACTGGTTGATCAATTTCATACACACACTTACTTGCACTTAAGAAAATGCATGCTAACACAAATCCTATTATTCAAGCAACTTTGTGACTTTATAACAGCAATATTTAAAATGCGTTCCTATTTTCAGCCTTTGTTCTCCCTTTATTTTAGGCTTTATCTAGATATCTTGCGCTAAAAAGTCAAGAGGGACTTAAACCTCTTAACTGCTGCTGCTGCCAGTACCCAATCGCTTTCACTCTTCACATTCTCTTTCTCAATCGCACACTCCTCACTTTTATGCACTGAAGCATGCATTCACTCGCACAGAGACAAACATAAACACGCACTTTTTTCTGTTTCATTTAGTTTTTTACGCTCTTTAAACAGCAAAAGCACTACTTAGCAAGTGTAAAATAACGACTCGATCGAACTCGTACTCATTCACATGCACACAGACGCACACTTTATTTTTATATATATATATATATATATATATATATATATATATATATATATATATACACACACACACACACACACACACGTGTGTATATATATATATATATATATATATATATATAATTACACTTGCTAAACAGCAAAAGAGTTGCTTACTAGCATAAACAATGGTAACTGTTAGATTATTTTCAGTCCGTGCTCCATTGCAGCTTGATATGCTGCTGTGAAGCAGTGGACTCATTTTTCAGCAGGCATTATCTGCAGATTAACACCCTGCTGAAGAATGTTTGTTTTCTAATCAAGGTGCTGTTCTACAGGTTGCCCATTCTCTAAGGAGAAATAAATGCTTTACAGCAGATTCAAGGACAATGCCAACAGCTGCATATAATTCAATCTGTGTGTTTGGAATTAAAAGGTGAATTGTCAGAAGTGAGGAAAAGGTCCATTAAAAACAAACAAAATACTAACAAGCAAGCTGCTTGCCAGGAGCAGCACTGCATTATGGTAGAGGAGTTATTCTATTTTAATATTTGCACATGTCCACATATTCAGGCCTCTTCTGCTCAAGTAAACATATTTCAAACAATGATGTATGGTATCATACTGTGTACAGGAAATGTATGAAGTCTGAACACAATCAGTGTCTCAAGAGTTAGAATACATGCAATCATTTTTTAAAACAGCCTTTTTTTCTTTCCTTGTCAACTGCCTTTAGGTTTAGGGCATTTCACCAGTCCCATTCGTGCTTCAGTGCTATTTCTGATGCTCACCTTACCTGCAGTTTATGCCATCAAGTTCGAGGATACTAATGGGGTGAATTCATCATTAATCCTAGCAGGATTTGAAAGCCCATTTAATCTCAACCCACAGCTAGTGTGTTTTCTCCATCTCATTTCTTCTAGCTCCAAGTGGTACTGTATGCTTGAACTAACAAAAGTATACCAGCAAACAGGATTAGCTCTCTTTCTCATGCATATATTACAGCAAACAGCATGCATCAACTACATTTAATGCAAATGGATATCAACATAAATGCAGTAGAACTGTAAGGCAAACAAGGTGTACAAACCAATCAAATGCAATTATGCATAGTAACATAACTTGCTTTGAACGTGGATTTCTCAAAGCATTAGTTTAAAATACTGAGAAGATTTCCCATCCTAATTTAGAACCCCTAAAACAAAACAATCCAGTAAGTAATCTTTTCATCACTCATGTTTTAGCCTACAAAATGCAATGACTGTAGTTATTCACCTAACTGCTTTTCAACATGAAGTCTGAACAGACATTGACTACTACAATAAAAAAGTTCATCTTAGACGATACATACCAGCTGAACAGGTATTCTATGGCTGGGAGGCACAGAGGAATCAGATTTGTATTGTTGAATTATACCTGATCCCAGTTCTTCAAGCAGCTAGAGCAAACAAAAAAAAACAAACATGTTAACCCTGCAATAAGAGCTATCGGTGGATCTCTAAATACTACTATAGTTTCACAGCATACTCTCAACTATATTTTATCTACAGTGTCTTGAAAAGGTTTCAAAAGTTCTTGGCTGGTAGGCATGCAACATAATTCCAGAGTGCAGTCTGCTGACAGACACGCATTAGGATTCTTGAGTGCCATTTTACGGTAAAGCCACACCAGATTTGCTAAACTGCACTCATTTGGTAAAGTCACAACATAATTTTGGAGCACTCTCTGCAAAATTGTACCAGAATACAACAGTATGTTCTCCTTGTACAATCATACCCGAGTTCTAAAATGGCTCCATGTGCAAGGTTGTCTTAGAAACTAAACGACTCAGACCATATACAAGCTTTCACTTACAGTATGTGGATGAGGTGCAATGCAACCGAAAAACATCTATGTTAGTGGATTCTGGCTTTTTTGGCTTGACTACATTATTAAAAATCTGCATCACTGTTCATTACATAGCCAACATACTAAAATATATATACTTTCTAGGGCAATTTACATGATTCTGATAATGCACTAGAAAAGGGACACTTGCAAATACCTTGGTACAGGCATTGCTTGTGCTCTGATAAGGTCTTTCTGTCTGGGTCCCCTCCAAGCACCTGCTCAGGGACTTTGACTTTCTTCACTTAAGAGATTGAGACACATACATTAATAAAACTAAAACAAACCATATTTTTTTCATGCATTACACTTTACATGTATGTTTCCTTATTACAACTGTCAAATAAATTGCTCAATTCATGGTTCCCCTCTGACATTACATAAATTGCTCGAGTGACAGTTTCCCATAAAACTCACTCCTCCTCATGATCATTATTCTGCATGTATTTTATTTATTGGCATTTGTCAATAAATATGACATAAATGTGTTGTTCCAACAAAGTCCATTTGTATAGATCCCACCTTCATTTCTTTTCACTCTAATGATGTTCAGTATAACTGCTAATTTGACAGCCAATATAATTAAACTTAATACGCCTTTACTATGTCAAGATAATTCAGATCCAGTGTGTCTGCTCAAACAAATCATTTCCTTAATTACAGACACTTGCTACCAAATACTTCTGACAAAGTACTCTCTGTAGGGAAGTTTTATAATCTGCCAACTCTTTACACTCCCAAAATACATGTTCTCAGTTACTTCTCTATTCCCCATCACACCTCTATAATTTACTATCTACCTGAGAAAAATCATTTGATGTCTGCTTGGGATATAAAAATACCTATGTAAACACTTCCAAGCAAAAATCCTAAACCTCCTGAACTTCGATGCATACTTGGGAGCCATATTTATGCCCTTCCATTGTTCCTTTAAAATTTGCTTTTCAAGTCTCTCTTCTCAATCATTTCTAACCTCCTCTGATTGATTCTTATAGTTATCTTGCAATATTTTAGATGCCCTACCAATTACCCATTTTTAATAGCTGCTTCTGTTCTAGACTTGACTAAACCTCTACCAGAACTCATCTTCACTTAGAAATCTCCATGCTTTTCTCTTTGCCTATACTCGGATATAAATCCCTGGTAGGGAAGGCAGTCTCTAACCTGCAATCCAACCTTCCGTATGGCCTTGTGATGATGTGAGGTAGTGCCAGCTATGCCAGGAGCAGTAGGGCAGTGGATATGTAACATATGCCAGCAGAGCTAGCTGGAGTTTTGTAAAGAATTATATGTTATTTGTTTATCAAACTGATCTGTACAGGTGCTTGTGTTCAAAATGTATTTGTTGGACATAAAAGAAACACACCTGTATGTCAAACTGTATTGCAACTGTTGAAATTAATATATTGTAACAGGATACTGGAAGAGAAAAGGTTGATCTCAGTCCAGCTAACTTTGAAAAAATACTCTGAAATTAAATTACCTGGTTTAGGCCATAAAGATTGTATCTTACAGTGCTGATTGCAGCCAGAGACGAAATGTCTGTGAAAAACCATGACTAGGAATCCTACTATATTGTCCTTAGGGGTGAACTAAGTGCTACCCTGGAAGGGTGGAAGATTTTGAAATGGTTTTATAGCTTCCAGATGCTATAACACATCTTAACAACTGTGTGTGTATATGGTATCACATATGTGCAAAATTCTGGCTCAGTTTCTAGTAAAGGGGGTAACTGCAAGAACTAGAAGGCAGCTGACCTGATATATGTGATGACAATCTATAATTCAGCACTGAAATTATGTTTTAATACTAGATGAGACAGAAGTCTCGGGGCAGTCTGAAACCTCAAAGGAGGATCCATCACCCACTTCATCTTACCTTGCTATAAAGTACGTAACCAGGGAATAGAAATTCTTTAGATCAGTCAGGAAAATATACTGAGATTAGTTAAGTACTGTTTTTTCTGTATGTATGTGAATCTATCCATCTGTGCTATTTTTATTATTTCCTGTGACTTGAAACTCTGGTGTTTACTGTAAATAGATATTTAGTATTTTTATATTATTTTACTATCCATTATTAAACATATTTAAACTTTTCATTGTGGCTGTTTTGCAGAGAATATTTTAATCTTTGAGTGTACTTATATTTATTTGGTGACACTGTGGCTGTTCCTGAAAGTCTTGCTGCATTGGTCAAACACTACCATTTGTATTGGTATTAATTTTACTCAGTATAATTTGGTACTCTTGTAAGAGCCTTAGAGTGGCTGGCTTTGGAGTGTTTTGGTGGCAGTATCTACCTTATAGTCTGGTCAGAGGGAGCATAACTGGTAAATTTGTGTCAGCCTTTCCCAGGTGTGTGTGTGTGTGTGTGTGTGTGTGTGTGTGTGTGTGTGTGTGTGTGTGTGTGTGTGTGTGTGTGTGTGTGTCTGTTAGCTACTTGGAGCAGGGACACAAAGCACTGGTTTCACAGACAGGGACTTGGAGCACTTGGCTTGGAACACGCTGCTGAGGACTCAAATCTACAGCTGTCATCAGTGTGGGATCTTATTTGGGGCCTGGTGAGAAAGAGGGAAACCCAGCCCCAGGACGCAAATGTGTTCCCTGTGTGTTCTTAAGGGAAACTGTGCTTGGTGCAGAGAGCTGCATCTGGAAATACTGTGCGTATTTATTTTTGTTCCAAGTGATCGTCCCTCACAGATGTCAGAAGTGAGGATTGAGGCTCTTTGATTACTGGCCCAGAGCACGGATGTCACAGGCCTCATCCCACTCTAGTTATTTGCTCCCAATACCTTGGTTCCATTGCCACTTTTCTCCAGTAAATTCAAATCCCTTTTCCCTTTTTTCCCATGTTGACTTAGTTCTTACAATGTTTTCTGCAACTTTATGAATATAATATTCTGCATGGTTGTTGTTATTCCAGTTAAAAATTTAAATCCAAAAGCCTCTCTCTACTTATTTCTAAAGCCCCCCATCATCATCCCTTTCCACTTTGCTTTTTAACCATCTTTTTGTGCTATGTATATGAGCCTTAACAGCAGAGTTCTAAAATATTTCTTCAAATCAGGTAAGCCTAAACCACCTTATTCTGTGGGGAGGATCAACTTATGAGCAATTCCACACAGAAAGAACCGCATGTATGTCAGATGCATGGACCATACCAGAACAGTCAAACACAAAACGTCCAGCACCAAAAAGGTGAAATCATAAATTTTTTTACTGTGGCAGCTCCAGCAAATGGTGTATAATTACACCATATAAGCAAACTGGTTTTGCAATAATAAGCCTTCCTCAGTGCAGTAACAAAGACTGAAAACACTCCATGCTATTAAGTAGTCACATCATCAAAAATACAAGCATCTCATTGGATAACCAACTTTGCTCATTTAAACTGGGTTTAAACAGACCCCCCCAACCTAATAATCCAACTGGATTCTTTATTATTCAAAACAGTATGCCAGCCTGTCTTGAACATCCTATTACATGTGACCCGATCAATTATGATACATTTGAACTGAGCAGTGATATGGGCCATAGTGTGTTTATATAATGAATTAGACATTCTTTTATTCCTAATGTCACTGAAATGTTCAGATATCTGAACCCTCAGTGACCTAGAAGTCTGCCCCACATAAAAAGCGGAACAAGAACAATTAGGCAAATATACGACCCAGTCAGTGTTACAGTTACAGAAGCACCAGATAGCATACACCTAAGATGTGTTACTACTAGTAAATTGTTTGCACTTAAGTACATGACTACATGCTGAACAATGGCCACAAGGTATACACCCCACCAATTTGTCCCCAAATAATGAAACCTGCTGTGTATTAGATGTCATCCTGTACTTGCAATGACTGAAATAAGTCCCTAAAGTAGGACCCCGTCAATAGGAAAAGAGGTATTTCAGAGAGAGAAACTCCGAAAGTTTGCCATTAGACAAAAGTATGTCCCAATGGTGATCAATGATCTTCCTACAGGTGTTAATGTTCCGTCTGAAAGTGATTACTAGACGTACTGGCTCAATTTGATTACTCTTCGTAGATTTGTGCTGATATTTCAAAAGGGAGGATCTGGGTTGCTGAGATGCAAAATTACTGGCCATGCTGATACTGTTGGTATCATAACCCCTATTAAGGAATCTATCAATTCTTGTTAATAATCATATGAGTTATCCGAGGAACAAATGCGCCTAATCCTAAGAAATTGGGACTTGGGGTTGTTGCAGATGATGTGCCATGGGTGATGGCTACTGGCGTGGAGTAATGTGTTGTACTGTGGATGTTTCCGGAAGACCTCAGTCCTTAGTGTATGATCTTCCTCTCTAATAATAGTAACATCCAAAAACGTAATTTGATCAATGTGAACTGGATTCCTCACTTATTCTCGTTAAGATGCTGTACAAATTCATGTACATATGTGTCATCACCCCCCACACCATCTAGCAATCATCCAGATAATGCCGCCAGATGTCAATTTTGTCAAGATATAAATTATGTCTGGCATCATATATAAGTTGTTCCTCTATAAAACCCATAAAAAGGTCAGCATAAATGGGGGAAAAAGAAGCCCCCAAGACAGAACCCTTCACCTGCCAATACCATCTACCATGGAAATAGAACAAGTTTTTGTTTAATATGTGTTCGGTTAAACAGACAAGCAAGGTATTAAAGCCTGGTGAATACATATTGGCCTTATCCAACCAAATTGGATAGCCTCTAAACCAACCCAATGAGGAATGTTAGCATAAAGGGCAGTCACATCCAATGTACACATTAGCCAACTAGGATCCAACTGTGTATCCATAACAAACTGTAAAAACTGAGCTGTGTCCTGAATCCCAGCCCTAACCAACGGTAGTAATAGTTGTAAATATTTCGTAAGGAAGGCTGCTAATGGTTCCGTAAGTGACCCCCTGCCTGATACAATGGGCCTGCCTGGTGGTTTTGATAAATTTTTAAGAATTTTGGGCAATAATTATAGGCATTGACATTGGGGATCAGAAACAGCAAGATGATATAATGTTTTCTTATTAATAATGCCTTCATCAAGGGCCAGATTCAGGAATTGGTCAATTTCTTGTTTAAATTTAGGTGTTGGATCTATGGGCATGTGTATATAGAAATGGCCGTCAGACAACTGTCATTCGGCCTCAGCCAAATACATTGGCCAATCCATAACCACGACCGCCCCACCCTTGTCTGCCAGCAAAATGACCAAATCATGGTTGTCCTTGAGCTTGGTTAACACCAGTTGTTCTTGATGTGCAAGGTTGTGCCACATATTGGGAAAGACAAATTTGTTAAAATGTAAATCCTTAAGCACACATTCCTTAAAAACAGCAACGTGTTTATCCATAGGTGGCAAAAAAGAGGACTTACAAAAGTGGAAATCAGTAGATCTTTGAGCCTGGGTATCATGACCAAAAAATAATTTTAAATTCAACAGACGGCAAAAGGTTGAAACATCATTGACAAATGTATCTTCATTGACAAAAAAAAAACAGGGACAAAATTACGACCCTTGTTTAGTATATTTATTTCAATATCAGAAAGTGAATATGAAGAAATATTATGCACACGAGTTGTTTCCCCTAGTCTGGTATTATCAGGTCCAAAAGATGATGAATGTTGTTTACATGATCGGTGCCTATTCCTCCTAAAGGGTCAATACTCAAAACGCTTCTTGGCCAAAGGTGAGTGGGGGTAATTTCAATGTCAAGGGCCTTTTTTAAGTATAGATCGGGGTCTCTTCCTCTTAAAGACTGGTTTAGTCCTATCGTGCTCAGCAAATTTCACATTTTTTTCTAACCCAAAGGGTTTGCCCCTCTCATAATCAGCAAGACTCCTATTAAATTTGTAAATCTTTTTGTCTTTGAGCTGTTGCTCCAAAGTGAGTAAGTCTTTAACCAATTGGTTGAGACACTTATCAAAAAAAGATTCCCCTTCAAATTGTCTAACCTCCAGAATATATTTGTCAACTGTATGCTCATAATATGGAACTAAGACCTCCACAAAGGCCATGGATGCCTTCTGTTGGGCCTGAGCTCATTCCTCTAATAACAAATCATCAGCCAAACTAACCAAAAGCTGGAGACATACTCTAAGGCCTCGAGAGAAATTCCCCGTGCCTTATAGGCCTTAAAAAGTTTGAGATGCCAAACACTGGTTCCAAGAGACTTCATGCTCTTTGTTATTTTGAGAAATAAAGACATACATATATTTTCAGGATCATTTTGGCCCATTTGGGGATTGTCAGAAGGAGTGTGCCCCAATAAAAATACATTAAGGTCATTCCTAAATGCAGACAAACCTTGCAAGAGTGTAATGAGGTCTATGATGTTTAAATACAAGAAAATGATGCTCATATAATTTAGTGACACTCGATCAAAAACAAAAGCGATGTCCACTGCAATACATGAAAAGCTCCAACACTATTTGAAACTTAGTCCCTGTATGTTATATTTTCAGGATCATTTTGGCCCATTTGGGGATTGTCAGGAGGAGTGTGCCCCAATAAAAATACATTAAGGTCATTCCTAAATGCAGACAAACCTTGCAAGAGTGTAATGAGGTCTATGATGTTTAAATACAAGAAAATGATGCTCATATAATTTAGTGACACTCGATCAAAAACAAAAGCGATGTCCACTACAATACATGAAATGCTCCAACACTATTTGAAACTTAGTCCCTGTATGTTGTAATAACTATCATGCAAAAATCCCAAAGGACAAAAGCCACAGTTGATAAAGTATCGATTGATAATAAATGCTGAATAATAATGGATATATATTAGTGACTATTAATGATCAAAACCTGTACCAGACTGATTTGCAAGCAACATAAAATTGCAAATAATAATCACAAGAAATGACCATATATCAACATTATTGTCCATGCAAACAATACATTGGAAATCTGAAACCAAAGTCAAACAGTTAGATAACTGTCTGATAAGGCACTTCTGAACAGAATGCAATTCAGTCCACTAGGCCTCTATGACTACAAACATAGTGACAACATCATCACAATTATCAAATAAATCAGTATAAAAGCATCCAGAGTAGGCCTAAGATGTAAAATGTTAATATCATACAATACTCCCTATGAATGGCCTAATATCCCCAAACACTTCAAGCAGATGATGGAGCACAAATCAAATGATGGCCGTAAAAAAAACAGAATAGTATAACATCCCTCCAGATATGGAATGACCCACAGTACCTGATAAAGATCCAAAAACACAGTCCAAGGATGAATAAACCACCGAAAAAGGGAGTTCACCACCAAAATGACCCATCTGTTAAAAGGAAATGACAGCTGCTGAAAATCCGCTGAAGAAAGAAGAAAAGAACCATTATGGCCAAAATTGTGAAACTAAAGAGGTAAAACCACAAAGGGCCGACTGCCGTTGTTCTCTCTACCACACAATAAAAAGGAAAGCTCTAAAGCCGTTCCTGAAACAGGCCTGGAAATAAGCTGTATCAATCAGTAATAGAGAAGGTCAATGTTCGTCGCTACCTAAAAGTCCCATAAAGTGATATAATCTAAGACACAAAGGTAATGACAGGCTGCGTATCCAAAAGTTTTTAGCTTTTTATTGGTTAAGTGGTTAATTTGTTTAAATCAGTTTGCGCATTTGCTACTGTTATAGATAAAAAAAAATATATATATATATATATATATATATATATATATATATATATATATATATATATATATATATACACACACACACACACACACACACACACACACACACACACACACACACACACACACACTTTATGCATCGCCACTTAGCTGGGGTTAAACTATTCCCGACGCCATAAAGTCTGCTCTTCAAATTTTCCCTCAGAACGAGCCTTTTTTTTAGTTTTAGCACTAAAATCTGTTTCTCTCTGAGCTTAGCACTTGTTCAGAACTCGTTGTAAGCACTAAATAAGCTACAAATTACTACAGCACTCAACTTTCCTCACTTGTCTAGAGGAAAACAATTTTTAGTAGTTCATAAATAAGCACCTATCCAGGCATGTCTAAGGGTCAGCTCCCGTCTACCTGATGAATCTGGGCATCTTGGGGCAATGCAGCAATTGCTTCATGTACACAGACAACCCTCTCCTCCCTACCACCCAACACTACAACCTATGAGAGATGCACTTATATAGCAAACTGGAAGCAAAGCTCTCCTCACCCATGACTGGACTAGACAGTCAAGAGGAGAAGGTAAACACTTGCACCACACCACACTCATCACATAGTCCCTTAAAACTTACACCACCAAAACACACACATAGAAACACGAAACACACACCTACATTCGCTGAGGCTCTCAAAATCTGCTCAAGGAACAGAGACCTCCAAAGCAGAAACGCAAGCAACCTCCACCCCACCAACACAACCCAAATGAGACATAGCCCACAAACTCAGTGTGCCACTCAACCACAGCCCATAAGGCATAACAACGTACTCAACACTCTAGTCATAGGTGACTCTATAGTCAGGCACATTGATGTTCTACTCACCAGGCTAAACAAGGAGAAAGTTACTGTCAGCTGCCTGTCAGGTGCAAGGATTCACCACATAATGCACGCACTCAGGTCACTACACAACAAGTACAAATATGACTCTGTCATTGTCCATGCTGGTGTGAATGACCTGATATGTACCTCCATGGACTACATGAAGAGAGACATCTCCGATCTTGTAGTCCAGGCAGGTATGATCCTAGCCCTGAGTAGCATCTTGCCATCACCCAGAATGATACCACAGTACAAGGACAAAATGATTGACTTCAACAATTGGCTAAGCTTCTGGTGTCATTCTAAGGGGATCCAGTATCTGTCTGCCTGGGATGACATGATCGATAGACCACGATGCTTTGCCAGCGATGGTCTGCACCTGTCGCCCTTGGGATTCCAGATATTGGCTAAGGCTCTTGCCACTCCTACAGTGCCTTTTTTAGGCAAGGTTCAAATGACAAATTCACCACCTTAACAGGTACAAGCAAGCAAAATCTGAGGGTAATGCTACTCAATGCTAGAAGTCTAAACCTCAAAATGCACTCACTCGAAGCACTCCTTAAAATGGAGAACATTGACATCTGTACAGTGACAGAGACCTGGTTCAAGGCTCCAGAGAGCACCTCTGCATTACCAGGCTATAATTCATACCACACCTTTTGGCCACCTAACCTGGACCGAAACACTAAAGGCGGAAGCATGTCCATATTCATTAAGGATAGCCACACCTCCAGGCTAGTTGCTCAGCATAATGCATCTGAGATTATCCAAGTGCAACTAACCCTGGGCAAGACCGCAATCCAAATTGTAACTTGCTACAGATCCCCCACCATGCCCCAGAATTCCCACTCCTCATTTCTTGATACACTGGAAAATATTAGGGTACAACCCAACATCCTAATAATGGGAGATTTCAACTACCCCACCATTAACTGGGAAAACTACTCATGTACCAACTCTTTTGCTCAACGTTTTCTGGAATTCATAAATTGCAATGCCTTGGATCAACTTATCCACACCCCCCACCAGGGGCAGCAATATCCTAGACCTGGTCATTACCAACACGGGCGACTGGTGTTCTACACCAGAGGTCACTTCCTCTTTGGTCAGATCCGACCACAAGCTAATCACCCTAGACATCCACATCCCACCCCCACCACCCATTAGAGAAACCACCGTAAAAAATTTCTCCAAAGCCAACTTCATGCTTCTTAAGACAGAAGTGGCAAATTTCATGACACCCATGCAGACGGACAACAGAGATATGACTGCTGAATCCTACACAAATGCACTTTATAAGCAATTAACACAAGTGCATGGATCGTGTTATCCCTAACATAACCAAGATGCTATCCTCCAAAAAAAGGAAGCCAATCTGGTGGTCCCCTGCCATAAACAAGCTCTACAACAGAAGAAAGAAACTGTTGCAAAAGAAGAGTAAAATCTCATGATTGGAGGAACTCCCTGGTCAGGCTCAGTAAGAAGCTGAGATCCCTCATAAAATCCTCCAAAGCTAGTTACAAAAACAAAATCGCCAATGATTCTAAAGACCACCACAAAGCATTCTATAACTACGTCAAGAATCTCAATGGCAACACTCAGATCTGCTCTGAGTTACAGCACAATGACACTAAAGATATAGAACCAACTGATATTGCCAACATCCTGGCAGATAGGGTCAATGCTAACTTTACCACCCTCTCACCCCCTAAAGGGCCCATCTCTATACTGGAAGAATGCAAAGTACCTGTAATCATAGCTGCACAGGTAAAAAAAACACTTGCCAAAGCCAAGAACACAGCATCCATGGGACTTGACAACATCCCAGGCTGCGTTCTACATGAACTGCAGAATGAACGGGCACCCCACTTAAGCACCATGTTCAATCATAGCCTTACCTCAGGCTTTGTGCCCACTGAATTGCATACAGCAACAGTTATCCCACTCCACAAAGGGGGAGACACCACGGATCCCGGGAACTACCGCCCCATTAGCCTAATGAGCCTGGTCTGCAAGGCCATGGAACGTATCATGGATCTTATACACAAAGACATTGGTAATCTCCAAACTCTGGACCCCACCCAGTTCGGGTTTGTAAAAGGTACTCATGCCTCCTAAACCTGATAGACTTCTTTGAAGTAGTCACCAAAGCTGTAGACGAGGGAAAGGTGGTTCACACAGCCTATCTAGATCTCGACAAGGCTTTTGACACCATCCCCCACTCTGGAATTATAGATAAACTCACTAAACTAGGTTTAAATCCCTATGTCACAAGATGGGTTGCCAACTGGCTCACTGACAGAACCCACACTGTGAAAGTAGCAGACTCCAAATCCGACTTCAGACCAGTGACAAGTGGAGTACCACAGAGTTCAGAGACCTGGGTCCTCTCCTGTTTGGTACCTACTTTTCTGAAGTACAGGCTAACAAAGAAGGTCTTTGGCCAACGTAGTTCGCAGATTACTGCAAACTAGGAGCCATAATTAAAACTCCTAACGATGTCGACATCCTGCAAAAGGGCCTCATGCAGACAGATGCCTGGTGTCAAAGCCATGGCCTCAAGCTCAATGCCAAAAAGTGCATTGTCATCCCCTTTGGTAAAAACTCTGAACCCATGAGCTACCCCATAGGTGGTAGTCTACTTAACACCGAAAGTGTGATAAGAGACCGTGGGACACAGGTGGACAGTAGTCTCTCCCTTTGATAATCACATCGCCACAGTAGTCAGGAAATCCTTCTATGTGGCACACCTCATCACAAAAGGTTTCTCATCCAGGAAAAAAAGAGGTCATTGTTCCCCCTCTACTCATCACTCATTAGACGCATTATAGAGTACAATGCCCCTTTTGGTATGTACCTCACAAGACATCTAGAACAACTGGAAAGGCTGCAGAAATACCTCACAAAGAGGATTACTGGCCTCAAACAGATGCCCTACGCAGACCATCTCAAAAAACTCCAGCTTTACTCTATCGCATATCTCCTACTCAGAGGTGATCTCTGCCTAACACACAAAGCTATGTTAAACCCAGAGCTGTTGGACATGCTCCCCAAAGAAATCCCAATCCCTCTGAGCTACATGCTCTAAGGACCTAAACCTCATCACTTCAATAAACAGAACATGCTGGAGGGATAGATTCCTGTCCCACAGACTTCCCATACTCTGGAACAAACTACCTATCTATATCAAACAAAGCTCCTCATTAGCAATCGTCAAGAAAAATCATGATGACTGGATGGGAAAGAGGAAATTCACTCCGAGGATCACCTCTTTGGCTCTGTTCGACAAGAGCACAGGAAAATAATTTTCTTGGGTGGCGAAAGCCAGGGTACCTTTTTGGCTAGGCATATATAGGGCCTAGGGCCAATAGCCTAGTACCTACCTATGAACAAGAGGCTTGTAAAAAACACATAGCAGGAGCCTCCACTACTGACATTAAAGCCTCACCCCTTTAAGACATCAGTGGAACCAACAGTATAGCAATTTCACACAAAATAAACCGCATGATTCAGTCAGCAGTAGATGAGGTCGACATTCGTTGCTACCTAGAAGCCCCATAAGGTAATATAATCCAAGACGCAAAGGTAATGACAGGCTGAACATCCACAAGAAGCTTGTAAAGAACTAATACACACAGCAGGAGCCTCCGCCACTGACGATGAAGCCTCACCCCTATAAGCAAACAGCGGAACCAACAGTTGAGCAATTCCACACAGAAAGAACCGCATGTATGGCAGGTGCACGGACCATACCAAAACAGTCAAACACAAAACGTCCAGCACCAAAAAGGTGAAATCATAATATTTTATTGTGGCAGCTCCAGGAAATGGTGTATAATTACAACATATAAGCAAACCGATTTCGGCAATAATAAGACTTCCTCAGTGCAGTAACAAAGACTAAAAACACTCCATGCTAATAAGTAGTCACATCATCAAAAATACAAGCATTTCATTGGATAATCAATTTTGCTCATTTATACCGGGTTTAAACAGACCCCCAACCTAACAATCCAACTGGATTCTTTATTATTCAAAATAGTATGCCAACCTATCTTGAACATCCTACTACCTGTGACCCGATTAATTATGATAAATTTGAAATGAGCAGTGATATGGGTCACAGGTGTATGATATTCGGTGCTTCGGTAACTGTAGCACTGACTGGGTCATATATTTAGCTACTTGTTCTTGTTCCGCTTTTTATGTGGGGCAGACTTCTAGGTCACTTAGGGTTCGGATATCTGAACATCTCAGTGACATTAACAATAAAAGAATGTCTAACTCATTATATAAACACACTATGACTCATATCACTGCCCAGTTCAAATTTATCATAATTGATCGGGTCACAGGTAATAGGATGCTCAAGACAATAAAATTTTATGATTTCACCTTTTTGGTGCTGGATGTTTTGTGTTTGACTGAGGATCAAGTTATCCCACTTAAAGTAACTCTCACCCTTTTCCACTCCCAAACAAATTCTTTCAGCTCTTTAATTGTTCTCCCAAACTTTTTCTCTGATTGATAAAAATAGGCCTGACCTTGTATATAAAACTAAAGAGACTAAAAACATTTTCACTACTTGTATCTTAAAATCCATAGTCATAAGAAAGTATCTTAAAATCCATAACCATAAAAATGCTTCCAGTTTTTTTGTATCATCTTTCATTTAGTATCTTCCCTACTTGTATCTTAAAATCCATAGCCATAAAAACCTTCCAGTTTCTCAGTTTTTGTATTATCTTTCATTTAGTCTCTTCCTACATATCCTTAGCTGTCATAACAGAATCATTTTTAAATCCATACGTCTAAATACTTAATCTTGCCAAGGCAATTCATGTGTGGGTACATAATTTACTGTTACAGCCTTTATTTTACCTTCATTAATTTTATATCTTGAAAAGACGCTAAACTGTCTCAATTTTCCATAACACCAGAATGTCCTTTTTTGGATTTATCAAATAAAACAATATCATTTAGAAATAAAGTCAACTTATCTTGATTACAGTAACAATTATAGCCTTGAATTTCTGAGCCCCTAATTTTCTTTGGCAATGGCTCTAAATATAAAATAAATAACAGAGGAAAGAGGACACCCCTGCCTAGTTCCTCAGTTCAAACATATCTTAACAGAGAGGAAACCCTCCCACCTTAATTCTGGTCTCTGACACTTACAATAGTAAGGTTAATTGGGAAGACATATTATCATGGTATGCAAATGCTTCCACTACCCTACTCATAAAATCCCAGCTTATCAGCAAGACCCACCAACAACAGCTGTATTCTCTTACATTTTGCTTCCCCTCTGGATCAACATCGGCCTTTTATTTTTGGAAAATGTTTGCCTCTCTTTCATAAAACCACATTGATGCATATCTATCAGTTTTGGCAACAACTTTGGCATTCTTTTAGGTAAACCAACACTTTATAATCATGGTTTATGACTAAAATGAATCGATACAAAACTAGCCGTTGTCCTCTTTGGATAATACAGACACCACTGCTTTTTTACAAGTTGCTGTTGCTTCCCCTCCTTTTAAAACACTACTAAACAAAACCTTCCAGATCTTTATCACGTTCGTCCCTAACTTCCAAACTTCCACAAGAATACATCTGTTCTGGAAACTTCCCTGTAGAGTGATTATACATCACCACTTTTATCTCACCACGTCCTATCTTAACTATTAATTGTTGAGCTTCATCTTCCTCTAACCGGGCCATAATTAAGTCTTCCATAAATATTTCCATTGTTTTTTTTCTTGGTTTCCACATTTCTGTGCTTTCTAAAAAAATATATAAAATTTCTGAAATATCTCTTGGTTATTTTTTTTTTGTCATAGGTTCTCTATGTTTGGTGACACCTGTTTTTAATTTTTATTGTCTAAATCATTGTGCCTAAGTTTATTGTGCTCCGAAGTTCTCAAAAAATAGTTGCTTAACAGCAATCTTTCTAAACTCATGCATGCTATCCAAATACTCCCTTATTTTCTCGTTAGCACTCTGCATTGGCACCACTTCTTGTTCTGTGAGATTCCCCTTGTTCTCCAATATCAATATTTTAACCTCTGTCAGACCCTCTACATAAATCCTACTAATTCTCAACTTTATCTGTTTCTTTTTATTTCTACATATAAATAAATGGTAATGTAGTCCTCCCTTAGCAATAGGCTCTTACTACCACAAATCGAGCATTATTGTCGTTTTCCCTCTTCTATCAGTATTAGAGTCTGTCTAGCAATCAATATTATTAGTCCCAATTTCCTTTATCTCAGATTCTGCTGAATACCCATCCCAAGATCCTTTTCTTTGTCAAATTCACATGCGCATTTCTATCCAAATGTGTCTCCTACAACATTGTTATTTGCACCTTACATTTCCTTACACAACTTAATACTTTTAACTTTTTGTCTATATCTGTAAGGCCATTTCAATTCCAAGATAATATGGACAGAGTAGCCATTACAACAGAAAACTACTGCTTCTATTATACAACAGTTCTTTTGAGTGTGCATTTCCAACTGTTGTCTCTCACACACACACACACACACACACACACACACACACACACACACACACACACACACTTTGGCATGCTGCTCTTTTTTTAACACCTTTATTGAATTATCATGTGTGACACAGGCAAACCAACATTTACATAAAAGATATCAACCCATGTTAACAAGTTCACATTTGCAAACATTATACATCACACACACACACATATATATATATATATATATATATATATATATATATATATATATATGTATACACACACGCATAGCCGGCCTTAGGCATAGGCCAACTAGGTGGTCGCCTACGGCACAGCTCTAGCAGGGGTGCTTTTCCAGTATATATTTAGTGTAGCTAGACCAGGATGGAGGCACCGGGTAGTGTGGTGGGGGGCGCTGTGGAGCCCTTTTGCCTCGGGCACCAATTGACCTAAGGCCGCTCCTGCACACACGTCTATATATATTTGTTTTAAGAAACATCTTTATTAAATTATCACTTATGACATACTGTTCCCACAATTTTTTTCTATGTAATTTGCTCCTACTCTTTTCTAAAGAACTGATTTCCAGTTGTTTTATCTCTGGTACTATATTCACTACTTCTAGTACAGTTGGTTTAGGCTTTGATTTCCATTTTCTAGTAAATGCTTTTTTGGCAGCCATCATAATTTGACTCAGCAAGGCCTTACTATGTCTAGGCAATTCCTATACCTTATCATAGCTCAAAAAAAGAATTTCCTTAGTTGTTCCAATTTGCTCACCCAGTATTTCTGGTACAGCAGTCTGCAGTGAATTTTTAAAGTCTGCTATCTCATTACATTCCCAAAAATATTTTCCCAATCATCTCTTTCTTCCCCATCATACCTCCAACATTTGCTAACTACTTGATGAAAAATTCTAAAAAGTCTACTTGGGCTATAAAAATATCTGTGTAAGATCCTAAATCTACTATACTTGTTGCATATTTAGGAGACATACATATATCCTCACATTGTTTCTTTGTGAATTGCTTATCCAGTCTCTTCCTAATCCTTTCTAACCTGTTCTGATGGATTCTTATATTTATCATTCAATATTTTTGGCACACTTCCCTTTCATACAGTTTTCCTCTCATCTCCGTTTGAACCTGTCACATTTTCAAGACCTTTCCTTTAAATAAATACCCTAAAACAAACAAAAAAAAAATACATTTTAGAACTCCCCATCAACTTAGAACACAGACACAATGTGCATTTTCAACAAATGAAGTTCCACATAGAAGCATTTCCCTCAAATCAATGGCTGCACCCCCAAGCAATATCTAATCTAAAATGAAGGTTATTCATGCTAAAGTGCATATTATAGCTTGTACTCTCACTTACACTGATTGCTGTCTGTACCTTTCTTATATCTATAACCCTCCCACATGTAAAAAAAAAAAAAAAAAAAAAAAAAAAACTTGCATGATTTCAAAAAACAACTTTTATCCCTAAAAAAAAGTTCACTGGCTACCTTTAAATGAAACTAAACTGTGTTCTATTAAATGCATTAAAATATTAAGGCTGTTGGGGAGGCTACTATTTCTTAATCACTTCCGCCAATTTCAGACTATTTTTCAGGGAACTGCTTGCCAATGTACCTTTAAACATTTCATTTCTCACAGCAAAGAGTCATCAAAACTCTCAAGATTACTAGCTTGTACCTGCAGGCAGCTTGCCCGAAGTAAAACTAGTCAGTAATGAGAACAAAAAACAGCTAACAACTCTGCGGATGCTTGTTGTACATTTTATTTGGAACACACTGTACAGACTTCTCATAGCCAGCTGCAGACATGTCTCCCACTGAGAGCATTTGCTGATGAAACAAGCAAATACCTGCAGATTCAACAACTTTGTTCACATCTTTCATCACTTTGTCCCATTTTTCAAGCCTATTTTCTTAAAAAAAGTCCATAGCACAAGCCAAGGACATAAATCCAGATATTCACAATTGCAAAACCAAGGGAAATCACCATCCCAATTCTATACAATATAAGCAGTATACTTTCACACTCTAACCCCCAGCCCAGCAGTCCCAAATCACATCACATTAACTTAAACCTGCTTTGTCTAGCATTTCTTATCCTTTTACAGTGTAAAACTTGCATATGTTATAACTAAGAAAAAGTACTTATTTACTTTAACATATCTACCATTATACAGTAGTCACTAAAAATACCACACCCATTTAAAATCCTTCTGATCGCACACTATATAAAACTGATTTACAATGTAACATGTAATCTACATCATGAAATGTTTTATATAAACATTAATAAGAACAAAAATAGTTTAACTTGCAGTTTTTCCTTTAGCATCCTTCTACACATAACCTAAAAGTGGGTATGTCCTTTACAGTCCACCTATGTATTTAAAGTCAAATAAATTCCAGTCTTTTCAGCCACTTTTTCTTGCAAAACTAGATTTCACAAGTGTGACTGATGTTTTATAGTCCCCCATTTGTACACTAATTTCAGTGTTGCTGGTCTTCTTCCTGATCATCTCAGTCTCCCATCACCATACACTGGTTCAATTCCAAAGTAGTCCTGATTCTTCTAGTCGACTCCTGTGCTTTTTTCTGTCTTTCAACCATTTACCTTTGGAACAATGGAAAAGGTTTCACCAGCAAAGTTTCTCTAGGAGCTTTGCTGCCAGAAGAAGCAGAGCCCCCTTCTGCTTGCTGGTTCACTCTTTGATGAATTTTTTTTTCTTCCTTAACTTGTTCTGCATTAAAAAGAGTCATTGATCCTCCATGAAAAAATATTCTAAAGATAGCTGGATACAGCAGCTTGAATCTCATACCTGCCTCTTAACATTCCTTGACTGTTGTGATAAATTTGCTTTTCTTCTATCTAGGGTATACTGATTAGTAATTTTCCACAAACACGCTGTTGTCGCCAATTTTTAATACTTTTCCTTTTTGCCAATTTTTAATACTTTTCCTTTTTGCCACAACTATTTTAGGATCAAGTCTTTCTGCTGGTATAATTCCATCTTTATTAATATAGGTCTTGGCTGCTTTCAAATGGCATTGTTTGGAGCATAAACACAATGGGCCCTGTCCAATTAACAAATCTTGCTGTGGAACTCCAGAGAGGCTGCTTATTTGTACTTTCATAAAAGTAATACAGTCTGTTCTTGCCAATTTCTCAGAAAATTGATAATTTCTCCTGTTTCACTGCACACTGCCTTCTAACTAATATTTTTTGAAACATCTTTTCTTGAGAAGCCTTTTCATTTTAACTTTTCATTTTTCTGGAGTTTTAACAAATCATATGAATAGCTACCAATAGCTTCCTATATTTTTCTACCCTTTTGTTATTTGAGTTGATATACTGCTTCAGTGCTTCATTTATTTTAAACACCTCTAATTGGATTTGATTTATTTTTTGTTTCTCTAAATTAGTGCAAGTCATTTCATGTACCAAGGCTGAAACTTGAATGTCTTTTGCTGAAAAGCTGCAGAACTCTCCCTAGTCAGAGTTTTCTCTTCTTTTTCTTTTCTGGTTGATTTCATCTAAAGTGCAATTAATAGCCAGCGACTGAATTTTACCCAAACAGTTATGCTGGTCATTTTTTTTAAACGGTTTCTGTTTTCACACTGGGGAGCTCAAATCAATCTGCTGATTAGTGTGCAGCCATCTTGGAAATCAGATACCTAGATTGCCCTCTCGTATTATAACCATACCAGATTACTGTCCTGCTCTTTTCTGGTAGAGTCACAGCAGAAGCCAAGTACCTTGCCCTTGTACAGCTGTACTATATTCCTAGAAAGCTCTCTCTTAGAAAAGAAGCACCACACTTCTGCAGTGCCCTTTCCTCACAGGAACACATCACAGCACTGGTGTGCCCTCTCATGGGATAGCATTACAACAGTCTTAGAATGCCATCTCTTCCTGATACAGCCTCAAAAAATCATGAATATAATTTGAAAGTTCTGGGTACTCAATGAGGAGAAGTACAGGGATATCTGTTGAAAATTCATTCCACTACCTAATGCTAATATCCCAATATTACTACAGAAGCAAATAGAAAATGAAAGTTATGTACTTACCACAATGCTAGATCTGGGATGTCTTCTTCCATCCATCTCAACCTGTGGGTTACTGCTTCTGTTACTGGCACTTCATAATCTTGATTTCATAGTTCTAACTCCCCTCCATAATGCCCTGCATTCCAAAGTCTGCTCGGATTGAGTTTGCCCCTCCTATATCCAACCTACACCTAATATGTCACCTAAGAGAAAACTGAGGCCAAGACCAGGAAGGTCTATAACAAAGAGTTCAGAATAGTCTGCAAGGATCACTAAGAACCACCAACTTCAGTGATGATTTGGTAGGTGGGAGTGAGGGATGATTGAAATGGATGGAAGAAGACAACACAGGTCTAGCAATGTGGTAAATACACATGTTTCATATCTAATGCTGTATTTGCTGTCTGCCTCAATCTGCGCGACAGAGTCCCCAGCCACACTAAGGTGGTACCAGAAGAGAATAATATGCAAAATGGTAGAACCAAAAGAAAGTACAGTTGTATACACTTACCATAAATGTAGATGTTCAAGTGTATTCACTGTTGCAGTCATTTCATTTGGCTTATCTGCTTACAGGTAGCCCTCAGTCGGCCTGATTAACAAAGTATTGGGTCCTGCATCGGTTGCTGTCCCTTCTTCCATGACGTCAGGTCATCAGGGGTATAAAACATGCAGCCGACACCATTACATCAGTTTTTTTTGCCCCAGATGTCAGGTGCCCCCCTAATGGGAAGCAATTAAATATAAAAATACAATGATATACCTCCAACAAAAAAGCAAATACACCGAAAAGCTTTTAAGCATAGTAAAGGAAAGTAGACGTACAGCCAAAAGAAGTTAGGGAGCTGGAGGGAGGGTAACCAGGACTGCAACAGTGAATACATTCTAATATCTACATTTATGTTAAGTGCACAGAACTGTACTATGTTCTTCATGATGTTAATCGTGTTACACTGCTGCAGTCATTACACTTGGGTTATCCTGCCGTCAGGCGGTTCCCCAGTCGGCCTGAGTTCCAAAGTCTTGGTCCGGCGTCGGTTGCTGTCGCCTCCTCCCTGACGTCAGTGTGACAGGGGTATATAAGATGCAGCCGATGCCATTTTCTTCAATCTTTCGTGTTGCGCAGTGCCCGAGGCAAAAGCAGTTTGCAAGTGCCGGTCGGCCGACTCCTGAGATTTTCATTCCGAATCCAGAACCGAAGTCTTCTACAAAGCTAAGTACCCCATTGGGGAAACGTTTTCTTGCCTCAGACCGATGTCAGTAAAAGTTAATAACTGTATTTCTTGTGGGAAGCAAATACCTCCTAAGGATTTCCATTCCTATTGTATCCCATGCCTAGGCCCAGACCACGACGTCACTGGTTGTCGGTTTTGTGCTAGGTTTAACAAGCACACTATTAAACGTCGGTTTGATTTTGCCCGACATTATTTTGGCAGAAAATTCAATTACACCATGCCGTCGGAACTTCCGACGACCGGAATACATAAAACGCTCAAAGACAAGGACAGGCATCTGAGGCCCAAAACTGACGACGAGGCCTCTTCTAGGCTGGTCGCCGGTTCTCCGGTTTTCAGCGAGGCGCCTTCGCAGCCCCCGACGACCACTTCTGCAGAACCACAGGCCGCCTCCGACTCCCACGTGGAGCTGGCTGGGCCTTCGGATGCACAAGTTTTTCAGCCTACCGAAACTAACCCTTCAGAGGGAACCGAAGCAGCTGAGCATTCCACAGCTTTAGAGGGTGTTTTCAGACCTACTCAGTTAAGCATTAAACCCTCTGCTAAGTCTAAGCCTCCCTTAAAAACAAAGAAACAAATACAGCATTCTCCAGGACAGGCCTCCATGCCTAAGAAACAAATGCTCAAAATGGCCGAAGACCTAATCACCCTGATCAGGGGGGTCCTACCCCCCTCCCGATAAAACGCACAGACAGGATGCAGATTATGACTCCTCTGACTAGGTGTCCATTTCTTCAGATTCATCCTCAGACCTAGGATATTCTTTACCCCCTTATGAGGATTCTGATGCTGAGGGATCAATTCCATCAGCCTCTCTGCCTGAGGACTACTCCTTTGGGGAAACCTTACATACCATGAGGGAGCATTTCCACTGGGAAGGCCAGGATTACTCAGAATCCAAGAAAAGGCTCAGAGACTTCCTTTTATTACATCAACACAGACCCCTTGCTATTCCGCCAGCGTTAGATATTGTGGATGATGTGTATACCGAATCCAGCTTAAATCCTGACTCCTTACCTCCAGCCCCAGTTAAACCTGACAGATATTACAAATTTCTGTATAAAAGCCCTGTTGCTGACCCTGAAACTATTTCTCAGGGACCCAAAGGAATTAAGGCCTCATCAGCAAAAAACCCAGTTCCCTCTGACAGAGATTCCAGAGCATTAGACAGATGGGGAAAGAAAGTATATACGTCTGCAACTTTAGCAATGAGAGCCTTAAATTGCCAGTTTCACATGCTAAAATATCAGCAATTTTTAATGACTCAGTTGAAACAAAAAATGCTTCCAGATTCAGATCCTCCTAATTTTAAAGAAATGTAGGATTTATTGCATGCAGCTGAACAAGTGGGAAAACATACTTTGCAATGTGGTTTTGATTCTTTAGAGGCCTCCTGTAGAGCAGTAGTTACAGGCTCTGTCATTAGAAGACATGTTTGGTTAAAAGAACATACGTTACCAGATCATGTTAAAGCAAAATTATTGGATGCACCTTTGCAGCGGGATGTGTTATTTGGAGTTAAGGCAGAAGAGGTATTAAAAGAAGATGGAGGATAAGGCAAAATCTATACAAACGGTGAAGGATTTCTTACAGGTTCAGCCTCCTCGATTTAGCAGAAATTGGCCAACAAAGAATTGGTCCTTTCCAGTTACAGACAGACCTCAACGGGGCAGATACAGACGTCCAAGAGGTAGAGGTCAACCACACGGTCCTTACAGGCCTCGACAATGGGGTGCACAAGGCCAGAAAGAAGGGGAAGACAGGCCCCAACCATATAAAAAGCAGCCTCAATGACTTCCCACTACAGCTGCCAAACAGCTCTCACTTGGCAGCCCCCTTAGGAGGAAAACTGGCACTTTTCTATCACAATTGGCATTTGATCACCAACGACAAATGGGTTCTCAACATTGTATCTCAAGGTTACAGGTTCCACTTTCACACTCTGCCAAGGTTAAAAGGAATGCCAAATCTGCCACCAAATCAATAGGCAGAGGCTCAAAAACAAATTACAGCACTCATGGACATGAGAGCTATTCAAAAGGTACCACCACAGGAGCAAGGACAAGGTTTTTACTCAAGACTCTTTCTGGTTCCCAGAAAGGACAAAGCCTGGAGGCCCATTCTGGATCTTTCTTCTCTAAACACTTATCTAGATGTTCCGAAATTCAAAATGTTGACACTACAGCAGCTTCTTCCCATGCTGGACAAGAAAGCTTGGCTCGTGACCTTGGACCTCAAGGAGGCATACCTGCATGTCCCTATCAGACAAAACTGCAGAAGATACCTCAAATTCATAGCTGGTTCAATGCACTATCAATTCTCTGCACTGCCCTTTGGCTTATCTACTGCACCCAGGGTCTTCACAAAGTGCCTGGCACCAGTAATTGCATTTTGCAGACAGAAAGGAATTCAAATTTATCCATACCTGAATGACTGCCTGTTTCAAGCAGAGAGCAAGGACATTCTTCTAAAGCATCTGGCGTTCGTAAAAAAGTTATTAAGTTGCCTGGGGTACACGGTAAATGAAAAGAAATCAAAACTAGTGCCCTCACAAGAGATAATATTCCTGGGTGCCAGCTTGAACACAACGGCCCAGATGGCTTATCTCACGCCAGACAAGCAAGGACAACTGACTCAATACTTTCAATTGATGGCAACAAAGACCCAACTCCCTGCAAGAAAAATTCTGCAGGCCTTGGGTTACATGGCATCTTGCATACTACTAATTCCATATGCCAGACTGCATATGAGGAAACTACAATAGTACCTAAGAGTGTATGGTCTCAACACTGTCAAAGTTTGGAAACAGTTATACCACTAATTCCTTGCCTTCAACAGGAGTTTCGATGGTGGGGTCAAGCTTGTCGCCTCAACAAGGGACAGCCTTTTACTCAACCCACAGCCAGGCAAACACTGACAACAGATGCATCGGATTACGCCTGGGGAGCACACATGGCAGGAAAATGTATTCAGGGCGAGTGGCCCGCAGAACAAAGGCATCTTCACATCAATCAAAAAGAGATGCTAGCTGTACAAAATGCCCTTATAGCTTTCAAGGACCTGCTGCATCCAGGACAACTATTACTAAAGACAGACAACACCACAGTTATGTGGTACATAAACAAGCAAGGGGGCACACACTCCTACCCCCTCTGCAGACAAGCCATGACCTTGTGGAACACAGCTCTAGACTACCAAGTTCATCTGCAAGCACAATTGCTGCCAGGAGAGAAAAACACACTGGCAGACGACTTAAGCAGAAACAACATAGATCCCCACGAATGGAAATTGAATCCACAAATATTCAGAATGATAACACAGAAATGGTGGAGCCTGGACATAGATCTGTTTGCATCCCCAATGAACTTGCCAGCTACAGAAATTCTGCACAAGGAGTTACCATCCACAAGCATGGAAAGTGGATGCCTTCTCATTCAGCTGGAAAAACCTACAAGTATACGCTTTCCCACCTCTACTTCTCCTTCCAAAGGTACTCATAAAAGCCACGCAAGAAGAGCCAAAGATGATCCTGATTGCACCAGACTAGTCACGCCAGCACTGGTACCAAATCTTAAAGAACTTAGCACAAGAACCACCCTGGATTTTGCCTCAAATCCCACATCTGTTGACTCAGCACAACAATCAGATACTTCACAGCCAGCTAAAGACCTTAACCCTAGCTGCATGGAAAATTCATTAGTCATGCAAGCAATGCCTCTCTCCAAAGCTGTTATGGATGTCATTCTGGAGGCCAGAAGGCCTAGTACCAGGAAAGCCTATTCGGATAAATAGAAGAGATTCTGTGCCTGGAACCAGGCTCACAGCCTTGACCCTCTTGTCCCAAACATTCCTCACATACTACAATATTTAACTGAGATGCTGGACAAGGGCCTCTCCTTTTCATCCATCAAGATCCACGCCTCTGCCATTTCTGCTCATTACAACACGGATCCACCAATTTTCTCTAATCCTTTGCTAAAACAGTACCTCAGAGGGGCTAAAAACATAAGACCACCCCGCAGAGCACCTACTCCAACTTGGGACCTCAACTTTGTTTTGGAAAAATTAACTTTACCTCCTTTTGAGCCAGCTAACACAGCAGAATTAAAATATATCTCTTGGAAAATTGCTCTGCTACTGGCAATAACATCAGCACAAAGAGTTTCAGAATTACAGGCACTAATGGCAGTGGAACCTTTCCTCATTTTCCACCAGGACAGGGTGTCTTTAAGAACTAACCCTACGTTTATGCCAAAGGTGGTATCAAGTGTGGCTCTAAACCAAACTATTCACTTGCCAACTTTTTATCCAAAACCACAGAATAAAGGGGAGAGACTACTGCATTCCTTGGACATTCACAGGCAGTTACGCTTCTACTTGGACAAAACCAAAGCTTTCAGAAAATCTGAGCAATTATTGGTAGCATATGCTGCAGCAGCACAGGGAAAAGCCATTTCAAAACAGACTATTTCAAAATGGATAGGACACTGTATATGTTTCTGCTATACACACCATGGGAAACCTGTACCTAGCAGCATTAGATCTCACTCCTCCAGGGCAACAGCCACTTCAACTGCCTACCTCAGAGGAGTAACATGGAGTTCTGTGCATACCTTCAAGCATTACCATTTGCCTTTATACTCCAAATCCAGAGCTGGCTTCGCCACTGCTGTGCTGCAGGGCCTTATAGCCACTCCTAATGCCTTATAGAACCAGACACCCTACCTCAGCTTTGGGATTCCACCCAAGTGTAATGACTGCAGCAGTGTAACATGATGAACATAGTACAGTTTTGTACCTACAATAAATGTAGATGTTCGAGTGTAAACACTGCTGCAGTCCAGGTTACCCTCCCTCCTTCCCCTCTTTCTTGCTGGTACGTACCTATGTCTTCTACCCTTTACTACCTATGGGGAGTATTTGCTGGTAACTGAAAGTTGTTGTTTGCTTTTCATATGTATACTTTACTAGCAATTTGAATTGCCTACCTATTTGAGGGCACCTGACATCTGGGGCAAGAAAAATTGAAGAAAATGGCGTTGGCTGCATCTTATATACCCCTGTCACACTGACGTCAGGCAGGAGGCGACAGCAGCCGACGCTGGACCAAGACTTTGGAACTCAGGCTGACTGGAGAACCGCCTGATGGCAGGATAACCCAAGTGTAATAACTGCAGCATCTACATTTATGGTAGGTACAAAACTGTACTTTTCACTGTTGCAGTCATTACATTTGGGTAGATTCCCAAAGCTATGGTTGGGAGGAGGAATTTAGATAGCATTAGGCCAGCTATAAGGCCTTGCAAGACTACAGTGGCAAAGCCAGCTCTGGATTTAGAGAAAAATTGGCAAATGATAATGCTTGGTGAAAGTATGTACAGAACTCCAGGTAGCAGCTTCTAGGGTGTCCCTGGTAGTTCGCCTCTGAGAAAGGCTGAAGAAGTAGATGCAGCCCTGGTGGAGTGAGGTCTAATCCCCTGTGGGATAGGTTTTCCATGGTGCTTATAGCAGAAATTAATGCAATGGTCTATCCATTTAGAAATGGTTTGCTTTGAAATAGCCTTCCCCTCTGCCCCTGCAGCAAATGCCACCAGCAGTTGTTCAGATTTCCTTTGAGGTTTAGTCCTGTCCAAGTAGAATCTAAGTTGTTAGTGCACATCTAAGGAATGCAGTATCCATTCACCTTTGTTCTGTGGATTGTGAAAGAAGGTTGGCAAATGAATGGACTGATTAAGAGCCACACTGGATACCGCCTTGGGCATGAAAGATGGACAGGTTCTGAGAGAGACACCCTGTCCACATGAAAGATGATAAAAGGCTCCACTGCCATGTAATTCAGATACCCTTCTTGCTGAAGTGATTGCTAAAAAGAAAGCTGTTTTCCAAGAAAGAAATTTATGTCTGCAGTAGCAGCTGGCTCGAAAGGAGGTAGAGTTAGTTTCTCCAAAACAAAGTTAAGGTCTCAGGCTGGGGTTGGAGCTCTCCTGGGTGGTATCAAATTTTTATACCCTCTGAGGAACTGCTTGAGCAGTGGATGAGAGAAGAGGGGAGATTCTGTGTTATAATGAGCTGAAATGGCTGAGGCGTGAATTTTGATGGAGGAAAAAGACAGGCTCTTGTGAAGCATCTCAGTTAAGTATTGTAAAATCTGAGGTAAATTGAGCGCTGCTGTGCTCATCCCTTGAGAGTAGTTCCAGGCACAGAATCTTTTCCATTTTTCAGCATAAGATTTTCTAGTACTATGCCTCCTTGCCTCTAAAATGATATCCATCTGAGGGATGGCAAAGGAGAGATTAGGTAATTAGCCAGGCTGCTAGGTTCAGTGTTAGAAGCTGAGGGTGCAGAATCTGGTTTTCCTGCTGAGACAACAGGGAAAGAGTCTGAGGCAGGTGTCATGGGGATAACAGTGACACATTGTGCAGGAGGGGGTACCAGTGTTGGTGTGGCCAGTCTGGAGCAATCAAAATCATCCTTGGTTTGTCCTGTTTGTTTTTTAGTATTACTTTGGCAAGCAGAGGCAAAAGGAGGGAAGGCATAGACTGATAGGTTTTTCCAGCTGAAGGACAGAGCATCCACTTTCCAGGCTTGTTTGTGGGGAGTCCGTGTTCAAAATGTGTCCAACTGGTAGTTCTGGGGAGAGGCAAACATGTCTATATCTGGGCTCCCCCGTTTGCTTGTCAACATGTTGAAAATCCTTGGTTCCAGTTTCCACTTGTGTGGGTTCATGAGGTTTCTGCTTAGTCCGTCTGCCAGTGTCTGCTTTAATTTTCCTGGCAGGAATTGAGCTTGTAGGTGCACTTGGTAGCTCAAGGCTGTGTTCCACAATGCCATGGCTAGTCTGCAGAGGGGGGGTAGGAATGTGTACCCCCCTACTTGTTTATGTACCACATAACAGTGGTGTTGTCCGTCTTTACCATTAGTTGTCCTGGAAGAATGTGGTCCTTGAAGGCTGTCAGAGCATTCTGTACAGCTAACATTTTTTTTTGATTGATATGCAGGTGCATTTGACTTGGGTTCCATTTGCCCTGAATGCACTTCCCTGCCAGGTGAGCCCCCCCATGCATAGTCTGATGCATCTGTTGTTAGGGTATGGGTGGCAGGGGGTGGTGTGAAAGGTAGTCCCTTGTTTTGGTGGCAGGCCTCTGCCCACCAAAGGAACTCTAGGCGTAGGCAAGGTATGATAGGAATCATTGCTTCTAGATCCTGAGAATGTTGACACCATAGGCTTTTTAGACACCACTGCAGTTTCTTCATATGCAGTCTTGCGTATGGAATTAGAAAAATGCAGGAGTCCATGAACCCTAAGGCTTGCAGTATTTGTCTTGCAGATAGCAGGGTTTTTGTGGCCACTTGTTTGAAGTAGGTTGTCAAATGAATTTACAGGAGTAGGTGCCAAAAAGAACTTAAACCAAAATACACCAGCGTCATAGAAAACAAAACAGCTCTCTTTCCAAAAATGGAAAGAATAAACAGTCCAAAGCCAACCATAATGCTGCCGAAACGGGAAGTAGCGAATAAACCAGCTTCCCTCAAGCTTTATGGTGTAATCGTTCATTTATACAGCTTGTTCTCCGAACTGGTGTTATTTTATGGTTTATTTTGGTTTAAGTTCTTTTTGGCACCTACTCCTGTTGATTTATTTGTTTTGTATGGAGGACATGGAGAACTCATTAGGTAGCCCCAGGGAGGGCACTATTGCTGTTGAAAGTGTGCACGAACGGCTTTCACGAGTGGAGGGACAGCTGACACAATTGGTGGCATTGCTCAGTCAGAAGCAGAGTCTTGGAAGTGATGGAGACAGCATCTCTAGGTATTCGTTACAAGGGAATACCAATTTTTTCAATTCAGACCCTTTCGGGGAGCCATTCGCCATTCCCCGTTTCCAGGCAACCAGGAGGGGTGGCTTCAGGGCAATGATGCTGCTACGCAAGATTCGTGCTTCCAGGGCCAGGAGAAGGAAGGAAACTCAGTGTCTAATGGCCGAGATGGTGGGGAATGCTTGCAGTGTCATAGAAAACAAAACAGTTCTCTTTCCAAAAATGGAAAGAATAAACAGTCCAAAGCCAACCATAATGATGCCGAAACGGGAAGTAGTGAACAATAAACCAGCTTCCCTCAAGCTTTATGGTGTAACTGTTCGTTTATACAGCTTTTTCTCCGAACTGGTGTTATTTTGTGGTTTATTTTGTCAAATGAATTTGTTTCTCTGGCGTGAGGAAAGCCATCTGGAAAGTTGTATTGCTCCCAGGAATATAATTTGTTGACAGGGTACCAGGTGTGATTTATTTTCGTTTATGGTGTACCCCAGACAACTTAGCACCTTTTGTACAAAGGCCAGATGATTCAAAAGTATGTCCTGGCTTTCTGCCTGAATTAGACAATCGTCCAGGTATGGGTATATTTGAATAATTCTTTGCCTGCAAAATGCAATAACTGGAGCTAGGCACTTTGTGAATACCCTGGGCCCAGTAGATAAGCCAAAGGGCAGTACAAAGAACTGATAGTGCGTGTAGCCTGCTTTGAAGCATAGGTATCTTCTGCAAGATTCCCTGATTGGGATGTGCAGGTATGCTTCTTTTAAATCTAGTGTTGCCAACCAGGCATCTTTGCCTAGCATAGGAAGCAACTGGTGAAGAGTCAGTATCTTGAATTTTGGAATCTCCAAAAAGGTGATTAGAATAGACAGGTCCATGATAGGATGGCCATGAATTGTCTTTTCTGGGTACCAGGAAAAGTCTTGAGTAGAAACCTTGTCCCTTTTTCTCTTCTGGTACCAACTGAATAGCCCACGCTTGAGAGAAAGTACTTGTTTTGGGTCCTCAGCCCACTGATTTGGGGGTAGATCTGGCCAACTGCTTGGTGTTGGCAACATGTGGAAGTGAAATCTGTATCCCTGGGACACTATATTTAAAACTCATTTGTCCTGGGTAATGAGTTCCCAGTACTTTGCATGAAGAGCAATCTTTCCCCCCAAAGGGGCAGTCAGTTGATAAGTGCTTGGAAATTTTAAAAGGAAGTCGTTGAGACATTTTATCATAGGGGGAGTCTTACTACTCCCAGATTTGGAAGTGGAGGTGCCCCACTGCTTAGTCCTCTGCGTACCCTGGGACTGCAGCCTGGGAATTCTGCTGGATCTGGGTTTGGACTGAGAAGGTCTGGAAGAGGCAGGAAAAGACCAATTCTTGGAAGGCCAATGCCTACTAAATCTTGGAGGTTGTACTTGTAAAAAATCTTTAACAGTTTGCATAGATTTAGCTTTTTCTTCCATCTTTTTAAGAACTTCTGCCTTGTTGCCAAACAGGCGGTCCTGGTTTAGGGGAGCATCCAGTAACTTTTCTTTAACATGATCTGGTAGGGATTTGTTCCTTAAGCCAAGCATGCCTCCTAAGTACAGACCCAGTTACAGCAGCCAAGGAAGATGCCTCTAGAGTCAAAACCACATTGCAAAGTATGTTTTCCAACCTGTTCAGCTGAATGCAATAAATCCTTATTTGCAGCACAATCAGGAAACATCATTTTCTGTTTAAGCAATCCAATAATATGCTGCTGATACTTCAACATATGAAACTGGCAATTTAAGGCCCCAATTGCCAAAGTTGCAGAAGTGTATACCTTCTTACCCCATCTATCCAGTGCCCTGGAGTCTCTATCAGTAGGATGTTTGGCAGTAGTAGCTTTAATGCCCTTAGGCCCCTGAGAAATGGTCACAGGATCCACAGTAGGATTTCTGAAAAGGAACTTGTGAGAGTCAGGGACCCTGTAATATCTATCAGGTTTCCTGGGAGCAGGAGGTAAAGAGTCAGAGGCCAAGCTAGATTCTGCAAATGCATCATCAACAATGTCTAATACAGGAGGTATGGCTAAAGGCCTGTACTGAGGCAGGAGTAAGAAATCCCTAAGCCTCTTTTTAGAATCAGAGAAATCCTGACTTTCCCAACGAAAATGCTCCCTGAGACCATGCAAGGTTTCTCCAAAAGAGAAATCCTCTGGGGGGGAAGCAGAGGGAATGGAGTCCTCAGCATCAGAATCCACATAGGTAGAGAAGGGTAAATCCTGGTCATCAGAGGAAACAGAAAATTCAGAATCCTGGTCCGAAGTATCATAAACAAACTCAGTCCTAGGTCTCTTAGAGGGGGAAGGTTGGCTTCCCCTGATTAAAGTAATGAGGTCTTCAGCCATTCTTATCATCTGTTTTTTAGGCACAGAGGTCTGGCCATGCGGACTGGGCATCAGTTTTTTAGGCATGGTTTGAGATTTAGCCCTTGAAGAAGAAGATGGCGTCAGTTTAATGTGCAAGTCAGTAGGCCTAAATACACCCTCAGAAGCCGGTGCCTGCACAGTGGCTCCGGACCCATCCAAGGCAGAGACATCCGCAGGTTCCACAGTTGAAGCCTCTCACGGCATACTGGACTCCGAATGGGTCTCAGTAGAGGCCTGCGAATCAGAAGTAGCGGGTATCAGGGGCTGCGAAAGCACCTCACTGAGTACCGGGAAACTGGCGACTGGCTTAGGAGAAGCGTCGTCAGCAGCTTTGGACCTAGGCGGCCTGTCTCTGTCTTTATCTTTGCGTTTTTTCGGAATGTCGGTAGTCAGAATGCTAACCAAAGACATATCAGAATAATTGAACTGAGCACCAAAATATTTAGAAGCATAACTATATCGACGTTGGATAGTTCGTGGTTTAAATAAGGCACAAAACAGACAGTGAGGTACATCATGGTCTGGGCCTAGGCAAGGAATACAGTACGAATGAAAATCTTTATGAGGTATTTGCTTTCCACAAGTAATGCAATTATTTACTTTTACTGACATCGGTTAAGAGCAAGAAAAATTTCCCCCAATGGGGTACTTAGCTTTTAGTTGAAGACTTTGGTTCTGAAACTCGAAAATGAAAATTTCAGGAAACAGACAACTGGCACTTGCGAACTGCTTCTGCTTCGGGCACTGCACAGCAAGAAAGACTGATGTAATGGTGTCGGCTGCATGTTTTATACCCCTGACGACCTGATGTCAGGGAAGAAGGGATAGCAACTGATGCAGGACCCAAGACTTTGTTAATCAGGCTGACTGATGGCTACCTGCAAGCAGATAACCCAAATGTAATGACTGCAACAGTGAAACACGAAGAACACCCTTAAATCTGCACTGAATGTCAAGTTTATAGTGGAACACAAAAGTATGAGTATTTGAACAGGTAATTGCTGAGCATATATCATACAAGAAAGTTTAACCAAAGTAGGCTATTGAAAGAGGCAGTGCCATCTAGAATGAGCTTTTGGATTTGGCAGATAAGAATAAAATGATTTTCTATACAAAGGAAATGCAGGCAGAAGGTCATCTGGACAAAGTGACCTAAACTGGTTTACAAACCTTAGCTCTAGAAAAAGACACTGTATTGAACAAAGCCCCTATGAACTCTATTGTCTGAGTTGGTTCTAGCTGAGATTGGTTGTGATTGATGGCAATCCCTAAATGAGGGCAAATTTGGAGTACATGGTCTCAAACTTTGATCAGAAGAAACCTGGTCAAAGTGGTTATGAGCCAGTCATTAAAAACGGAACACCTGGAATCCCTGCAGCCTCAAGTGAGCTGGTACTACTGCCATGCATTTGGTGAACACCCTGGGGGTTGCAGTGAGTCCAAAGGGCAGAACTTTGAACTGGTAAAGACTGGCTCCTAGCCAGAAGCGTAGGTATCTTCTGGAGCATCTGTTCATTTTTATGTGATGGTACACGTCCTAAAGATCTACTGAATACATCTAGTTGTTTTTGTCAGAAAAGGCAAAATGGACTGAACCGTGACCATCCAGAACTTTGTATACTGGCTGATTTGTTCAGATTGCTGAAATCCAAAATTGATCTCCAGTCCCCTATTTTCTTTGGCACTAAAAAGAACCTTGAGCAAGTTCCAAATTCTATCTGCTCTGGGGCGACTTTTTGGATGACTTTTTTCTAGCAGCTTTTTTATTTCTAGAGCTACTGCTTTCCTCTGATGGGGTGGAATATCAGGAATTTATATTGACTGTTAAGGGGGGGGGGGATTGTACAATCTCTGGAAATAATCCTCTGCACTCCCGTATCTTCTGCAATGTCTAGCCAGGCACTCTGTTGCAGGGATAGATGACCTCAGACTGCATCCAGAAGGGAACACTCGGGCCTTCATTCAAGAGCGCTGATAGGGTCTGTCAGAAAAAGAATCTCTAGACCTTGGTTCTGCAGGTTTCCTCTGCCGCATGGGTGGCATCTTCCATTTGAGTTCGTCCCTCTGCCACTGGGGGAAGTATCTCCACATGGATCTTGAAAAGGACCCTGGGACACACTGAACTGCATCTTCTGACCATCTTGTTGATTCCTAGAGAAGGTTTTTTGAGGGTTTGAAAATGTACACCCACTACAGAGAGGGTCTTTCCATCTTGCTCAAACCTGGAAGGTATGTCCTTCACCTTGAGGCCAAACAATAAACTGCCGTCAAAAGGTGCATTGGCAAACAAGGACTTGAAGGGCTGCACAAAAAAAACACAAGAGCATCCAGGCATGCCTCCTAATGGAAATGCCTGAACCTGCTGTCCTTGAAGTACCTTCAGCCGCATGTGAAATCAGTCTCATGGACAAATTTGTGATTAACTGTAGGGTAGCCAACTGTGAGGCAACAGTGTTCTGTGCCTCAGAAGTACTGGTCCCAAAGAAGGATTTGGATAGTTTCTTAATCAAATCCCTCTGCAACCTGGTGAAATGTGCTAGATAATTCACAACCTGAATGCAGAGGTTGCTGAAGCTCATACATATTTCCAAAATATGTTCAATGCCCTCAACTCTCTGTTAGAGGGATGGACAGATGAACTCTGTTCTGCAAATTCTTTCTTTGTGCCCGTTGCCATTACCATGGCATCTACTGGTACTCCCTTGCTCCAAAACTCTCTTCCTTTCGGTAGTGCCAGAATCCTGTCTGGTATCTTGTTGACTGGGTCAACAGTAACTGGTTCCATCCACGCCTGCCTATAAATCAAATCAATGAGCTCCTCAGTGGGCAAAGTCATCCAGGAGGTAGATAGGCCAGAAATACAGATTCCTCTTGGCAAGGGTAACTGGTAGACCAATCACCCCTTTGTTTGAGGATCCCTAGAATGTCTCCAAAGCAGACGTCATCAGGAGGTGATCTTGCAGACCCTTCCCCCTCATCTAAATCAGTATCTTCACTGTCCAACTCTTGAGGAAAGTCTAAGTGCCTCCTCTTGGATTTTCTCTTCCTAGGGACTTCTTCTTTGGGATGTTCCTTAGAAGTATTAGAAGAAAGAAGACCCTGTTGGGTAGCCTGGTGACTTTGGGCCATCTGTCTCTCTTGCAGTAGAATGAGGAGGCTCAAGGCACATAGAAGTATGGAATCCAGAAGAGAGGATCCAAGGAGGGATGGAACTGTCCATCCTACAGAAGCAGAAAACCCTCTCTCTACCACCTAAAATGCACAGTGCTGTGGGAGAAAGAAGCCAACGAAGTCGAAGAGACATGCTTCCGGCCCATCGGCTCCCTCTGACCTGAAGACAGTCTACCCGATGCAAAAGCTGGAGCCAAGCCATCCAATGCCAAGGCTGTGAGGAGAAGAAAAGGCTCCTACAAAATCGGATTCCACTTTGACACCTCAGATCTGACAATGACACTTTGGCTCTGAAAGTTGTTACACTTAGAGCTGGTGCATTCAGAGAAAGTATCATTGCTGAAGATACAACAATCTTCAGATCCGATACAGACAGTCCCAGAAGACTCAGATCCAAGGGCTCCGAAACTATGAGTCAGATCACAGGAGGAGTCAAGTTGGGTGGTGTACTACCAGTAAACGTCTCCAGACCTGAAGGGGTAGGAGCCTGGAGAACTCCCATTTGAAGCTGTGCTGCGAGAAATTTCCTCATCATCCTATCCATGTCAGCTTCTATCAGGCTCCTGGAAGAATGAGAGGATGAGGCAAACAATAGGGATTTGGAATCTTGGTGTCTCTCCAAGAATGAGGACGGCACTCTGGAAGGTCCAGGATTCAGATGCATACCTTGTTTGGGGTAAACTTCGGATCCAATGCTTTTGGATACAAGGAAGCAGATCTGACATCAGACGCCAACTGATTCAAAGATTTCGACTTCGGATCAGACTTTTTATACAGTTTTCGAGCTGGCTCTATTGTCGGAACTGAGGATGAAGTAAAAGATCCACATGGATCTGAAGACCTTTTCCTCTTTTCTTTCTTATCCTGTTTAGGGGGTTGTGCCTTGGATGACGACTTTGAAAAGGTCACAGGAAGTAAAACTTTTAGAGTTAACTTGCTTTTGTGATGTACAATTGCTTGAGGATTAAATGACTTAAAGATGTCACAGTCAAATTTTAAATGATTAGGGCCTAAGCAATAAGCGCACATATATATATATATATATATATACACACACACACATATACACACATATATATATATATATATATATACACACAGACACACACACACACACACATGCGCAAACATGCATGCACACACACACAAACACACACAAAAAAAGTAAGAAACTGTGGATAAGCTACTAAAAAGTTCACTTAACTGACTAACTTCACAACACTCAAGAGCTCAAAGTGACCACATCCAAATGTGATAACGGCAAACGAGATCTGAGGGTATTTTAGGTGATACAGCATTATGGGTAACGAAGGAGCTTGACTTCTAGTGGCAACAAGCTATAAAAAATGGTCAAGTCAGATCCGAGGGTCAGGTCAGAACCCAATTATTGAGGCATGAATAAAAATTGACATTAGATCTTTATTTTTTATCTTGTTTGGACCAAACTCCCAGGACTTTGACACCTTTCAAACAGGCTACCCATGCAAAAGCAAGGCAACTGTTGCAACCATTTGCTGAATAGATGGGATGAAAAAAGGAGCACCAGTACTGACTGTTACCTGGCTAATACATAAAAAATCTCTTTCTTCAAAATAAAAAAAAATGCAAGAGAGGGGACTGGAAAAGATAAAGGATGATGGTCTTGCCAACTTAATTTGAGGTATCATTAAATTTTCATAATGTAAAATCAGGCATGTGGAATCGTATGAAATACTGATGCCATTAATTAAATGGCTGTCAAGATTTCTCTTGCTGCGGTCATGTGAAGATCTGTTAGAAACAGAAAAAAATGAAGACTTCCCTGGGGTTGAGATGCCATTATTATGAGTGTCCAGACAAATCTGAGAAAAAAAAACAGGAGAGAGGCTGGATCCAGGGTTGACTTCTTTAAGTTCAAAGTAAAACCCAAGTTGAGAAGTAAATGGGTTGCAAACTGAAGGGCATTTAAGATTTCTTGTTTTGAAGTAGCCTGAATCAAGCAGCTATCTAAGTAGGGACCCTACAAATAGCTACGGCAGGGGCTAAACATTTTGGGAAAACCCTTGAAGTCATGGATAAGCCAAACAGCAAATAAGAAAATTCGAAGTAATATCCCAGTGTGCAAAAATATTTTAAAATTGTTTTGTATGGATACGGACATGCAGACAGGCACCTTTAGATCTACAGTAACTGGAAATGTTAGAAATTGTACTGTTAACATCCTGAATTTTAGAACTTTTAGGAAGGTGTTTAGTTTAGAAAGATCAAAAATTAGACTCCAAATTCCCTCTTTCATTGAATCAGGAAAAGTCTGGAGGAGAATATTTTCCCTATCTGGTTGAATGAAACAAATTCTATGATTCCCTGAAGAAACAGATTTGAAATGACTGGTAACATAAGATGTTGTTGATATCATGAGACCTGAAGGACCCTGAATGAATAGGAAGAGTCATAAAGAAGCCTGTATCTGTTTTCTAGTAAGTCCAATACATAAGTGACTAAAGTTATGAGCTTCCGAAAAGGAAGGAAAGAGAAATCTTTCCAGCAATTTTGGAAGGGGGATGGGCAAGGTGAAGGGGGGGGGGTGGTTGAAGAAGACAGTTTGAATTTCTATCAGAAAGGGATTCTTTGAGTCCTTTCAAGTCAGATTTTGTTTTGTGTTACAGTCAGGCTGGGAAGCAACAAGAGAAGAAGAAAATAAGACAAAAAATAAAAAATGGGATAAGTAAGTATAAAGATCAGACTTTTAAATGGAGATTTTTAGGTAATTAGTAAAGAAAAGAACAAAGTGTACAAGGGGTGGAAAAGGTTTGGAGACATAGCAGCAGATAAGCAATACAGGCAATTGTGCATGCAAATCAAATGCATCACTGAAAAGAGAAACGGTGTGGGAAACTATATAGAATAGAGAAAAATATTAATGAGGTAGGAGAAACACAGTTAATTTCCATCCTGTAATGGATTTGTTTTGAAAACTATTTTATATACTCAGCTTTCTTTCTTAAACACTGAACTGAGGGAATTAACAGACAGCTTGAGACATATTTTTGTTACCTATTTATTAGATGTCACCAAGAAAAAAAGCACTTGCATTTTCTTTTATTTTTTTTTCTTTTTGCTTCAGCACCTTGCCCATGGCTCCAACATTGGTACTCCACAATTCATTCTGAGGGCACTGAACCAGGGTTTTCTCAGGCTAGGTGAGAGCCCATTGAGAATCCCAGTTTGCTTTCTGTTCCCCTGTGAGAGTCAGATGGTAGGCAGCAAGCAGACTTGCTGATCTTGGGGGACGACCTATGCTGTCTCCCCCTGGGAGCACCCCTTCCCCTCTCATTGGCTCTTCTGAGCTCTACCACTGCTGTCTCATAAGGAGCATGTGCCTCTATATGCCAAGTTCTCCTTAGCTGCCACTGCAGGTACAAACTCCACCAGGTCAGCACCTACTGCTCCCACTGTGTGGGTCTATATTACAATGTCGAAAGACGAGTTCACCTAACATGTCTTAATCAACATGTAAATATCGACATTATTAAATGCTGAACGGACACTTCAGGAAATTTTTTCCCGGGGGGGGGGTGGGGGGGATCACTCAGCTGTACAGAAACAAACCAAACTTTCAAACCCTACATAGTGGGGGGCTTTGCCCCTCCCTAACTAAATATACCAACTCCGAAATTGCACTACAGTGGGGAAAAGTGCAAATCCCAGATGAAGAACAAGTGATTTTTTTCCCCTGGGAAAAAAATTCACTGAAGTGGCCGGCATTTCAAAAGGTCGATATTTACATGTCGATAAAGACGTGTTCGGTGAATTTGTCTTTCGACATCATAATATAGACCCCACTGTGTCCCACTCTTGTGGTGAGCCACAGTAAACTGCATGGGTAAGCAGTCAAGAGAATGCTCACTCCCATCCTCTTTAGCCAGTTCTATACGCACCTAAAGCCACTGTTCAAAATCAGGTCTTCTGCAGCATAGTCAGGGCTTTATCCTTCTATGTCTCACAGCTGGTTAGAACTTGCACTTTCCTCTATATTTTAACAGGCTAATAAGGAATATCTAAAATGATGGTTCAGACTGTGTGTGAATAGATAATTGAGAAACTAGGAATATTAGAGAAAGGAAACATTACACAGTTTGCCTACATAAAAGATCTCTAAAATGCATTCTGTCATATTTTTTTGGGAGCATGTCTCTATAGCAGATAGAGATTGTACATAAAGACCCAAGTCTTGATTCCAATTATGTGAAATATAACATTTTAGTTTTGAGGCTAAAAAACTTAGGTCTAAGACTGTTTGAAGACCCCACCCCATGAAGTGCTTCTTCATTAATTGCAAGGATTACCTAAAAGAAATAACCCCTTTGACAGAAACTGCAAGAATAATAATAATTACCCACATAACGTATACTGAACATTAGAAAGACAGAGACACAGAGAGAGAGAGGGGTAACCTAATCTCCATATATGACAGTTACTTCCTCACCCTTTGAACAGGAATGGGATGTCAGAAGCCTCCCCCCACTTTTTTTACCTTAGAAAACCTGATTTGGCTTAACCAGAGCTCATAAATAAGATTAGTTTTTTAAAAAAAGAATATCACCCCTACTGCAACCTTCATGATCAAATTTATATGAAGAGGAATGTTCATCGGAGGAGTAGAAACATGATTCATAGGTGTTAGTGATGTAATGGCAATAGGCACCCAAGTACCAGTCACTTTCTAAAACAGATGAATGAATATCAGATGTCTGTACTTCAGGATCCTAATCCTAGAAAATTCCACAAAGTATTGCTGTAATATTATAGCATGAAATATGACCAGACACTAGAGTGATTAGTAGGTACATGCACACTAGGGCAAATATGAAACTAGACTATATAGCTGAGGTCTGACATTCACGATAAAAGAAGGCTTCAGGCCAATATATCTACCATCTCCTGGTACCATTACTACAAAGAATAGTAGAACAGCAGCAACATGCCCCTATGCTTTTACCTCTCTCCTGACTCCTACCACCTAATGAGACAGAGATGCAATTGAAAGAAGAACCAGAGTAGATAACATTCTGCATAAGAGAAAAATGAGTCTGATTACTAGTTGCTGGAGGAAGAGAGCTGCCCCATATTTTTTCAAATGCCTTTCATTTTTAAGAATGCAACTTTTTTTTTGTTTCCTCCTATTTTCTTCTTTACCTTGACTTCTCTAGGTGTTTTGCTTTAACTTCGGCATTCACACAAGTCAAACACAGAGAAGGAAGAATAGCAGAACAAAAAAAAAGCAAAATGCTGTAGTCCCACTTTCTTGATATACAAATAAGAAAGTACAGTTAGAAGGATCATAATCTTCTCTTACATGAATAAAGCACTTGGTGGTGATGGTGATAGTGATGGGGATCTGAGGGCCACAACAGAGTTTCTTTTTTCCATGGGATGTCATCAATAGTCAAAAAAGAACAATAATTTTATAAACAACTATCCAAATATAACTGTCAAAACTGCATCATGGAATCCTGGCCTGATAAAGAAAGAGTACAGCGAGAAGGATCATATTCTTCTAATATGAACCAAGCTCTGGGTGGTGATGATGGTTAAGGGGGTTGAGCTGATGAACACAAAACGGCTTACTGGCATTTTATTTTAATGGGATGCCACCAGATCATCAGTACCCCAAAACAACAACAAATTATAAACAGTTGCCCAAAGAAAACTGCCAAGACTGCACTCTGGAATCCTTCACTGAAAAAACAACAAAGCAGAGTAGGATAATCACTGTCTGCAGATACCACAAAAAAAAAAAAAAAAGAGAGACAAGAGAGATAAACTGACTGCAGGACACTAGGGCGTCATTATTTATAGCTTCCCCCTAAGTACATGGCTCAAGTCTATCTCCATTGTACGCATGGGGACATCTGAATGATGAAAAAGATCAAACTGTTGACAGCTGTCTGCCACTAGCTAATATTCCATCCATACTGTGATTCCTTTGGCAGTATTCTTTAAGACATACTGATATCAAAAAATACAATTCCTTAAGGTTTACAGAAATACTTTCTGTTTAAAATAGCTCTGTTTTTTAAAACAGTAAAATATTACTTTGTTATCTTGAAATACTAAAATGTTTCATGCAATTGTTAAGATATGTTCAGGCAAGTAATTTAGTTTCTCCTTTTACCAAGATGCCACAACTCTCCTGGAACAGACACTTAGCAGATATCCATTTGGCCAGCTGGTCCACTATTACAGAGACAGGATGTTCATCTGTGCCACTGACAGCCCAAATCTGATGACCAGTTTGAGTCCCTAGGAATGAACAACTAATGCTTATTCACCTTCATCTGTTGAAGAATTATAAAATTATGCTTTGAGTAGAACTCTCAGCAGCAGATGGAAGTCAGCTCTCAAGGCCCATACTGTTAGAGCACAGCAAAGCAGGAAGCATATTAGTGCAGAGTAGGAGGGAGAGCACATGCATGTTCCCTGCCTGGTTCTTCTGCATGCCTTATACTCAGAGAAAGACGAGTAAAGCACAACCCCTAAGCTGGTCATCCTGATATACTCATCAGTGCTGATCCTGCCAGTAGTGTCTCTTATTTAAACCAGCAATAACTCAGCAATGTTGCTAAACTGGAAGCAACACAAGGAGAAATTTTGCTGACTAAAAAGGATGTTATCTTGTATAACACTTGTACAAAGAAAAATCACATATGATCAAGACAGAAATAGTACAATCCTTTAAAATTAAAAAAAAAAAAAAAAGTTACAATTCATCCTTAAACTCTTCTTCATTCTTTTGGAAGGCCTGTACCTGACAACTAGCAAGTCCTCAGTATGACCGTGCCCAGTTAATTCTTCCTAACAGGAGTGTTGAACAATCATTTCACTGCCAATATACGGGTAGCTATTTGGCATTTTCTCTTATTCTGACACTAAACCGTCTCCAGCAACTGACATATATACTTGCACAAATGAGAACCTACCAAAGACCTACTATGCTTTCTCTTGTGAGCATGTGCACACACTTCATGGAAGGCTGTGATATAAATACTGGTTGGTTGGAAGTGCCGAATACAAGCCCCTGGCTAAAGTGTTGTATATAGTGCACTTCTCCCTCCAGTGAGCTAGTACTACAGTGGGGGTAAGACTACCTTCATTCCCTCAGGACGTCCTTCAGCCACTCACTACCACCTGCCGCACTGAGTTCCCCCAGAGTCCAGATTGGTAGTCTATCACGGGTTGTCTGGGTCACAGTCAGGACTTTATTCCTCTATATCACCGAGCTGAATAAATGGCTGAACTTTGAAAGTAAAATATTTCAATACAGACAAAGATGAAGCCAACAGCAGTCTAAAACATTGCAATATTACAAATCAAACCTTAGAGTTTCGATATGCTTTCATTTCATATTAAAAGTACTACTACTATCCAAATAATATATGTTACATTTTTTCATTATCTACTGTACCTTGGCACCATGAAGCTGCACTGATGGATCTGCTTCTTCCATGCATTTGCAAGCAACATCTCCAAGCTCCAACAGAAAGCTCTGGGTTATGGAAAAGTACCCTTTGACAAGATATGCTAGCACCTACAGCATAACAATGACATTAAATCAAATCACAAATAATATCCATACAACCAGTAAATAAGGTGAGGCACAGTTACAATCTAATGCACTTCTGCAAGCAACATTTCCTCTGCATAATTAAACAAAATGTCCTATGTATATAATTAAGCAACACAGCCTATATGTAATTATGACATACTTTTAACAATGTGTAAAGTCTTTAATTTATTCCTGGGTTTATATTCTGAAGAATGGAAGTGACTGTTAAACATAATTTCTGTGTAAGAAGTCTAAAACTTAGTAAGTCATAACTATTAAAAGCCTGTACCTGAAGAATAAATTAAAGTTAAGTACTTACCATGATGCCTGATTTGACTGAATATGTGCTTTTTCATTCACTGACAGAACTTAGGACTGCTCAGGCCGTAGGAACTCAGCACCAGGAACTTTCTTAGGCTACAAAACTCCTTGCCTCTATCTATAATGCTTTATTTGATTCCTATCCTCTCCAAATCTCTTGCAGCCCAAAAACAGACAAGAGCATACTGCAATTACTTCATCTATGCCTCCTCCTTAAAACTGAGACACAGACGTAGAATACCACTGAGGATGCACCTGAACATTCACATCTAGCGATATGGTGAATAGCTGACATTCACATTTGAAATAATCAGGGCATCCTTAATATGACTGACATGACAGGGTCCCTAGCCCACCCATCTAGGTGGTATTGTACAGGAAAAGATCCTAAACTACTGCAGCCCTGAAGGACACCAGGACCTACAGATCCACAGCCAGCTTACAGAATCTTCTGAAGCACACAGCTGCCGCACATACATCATCCACTGATGCATTCCTGGAGAAGGCCTGAGAGGTAGCAACTGCCTTGTGGAATCAGCTATTACTACGGATGGCAAGACTTGCAATAATTTTTGTAACAAAATTTAATGCAGTTGGACAACTACCTGACCTAAGTGACCTCTGAAACTATGTACCCCAACACTGTACTGGGCAGTGATACAAACATTTGAGAGTCTTCCTATTTCACTTTGTTCTACCCAGATGCAACACAGTGCAAGACATATGTACTCTCATCTGCTATTCTGGAAATTTAGACTGATCTCTTTGGCTGTCTTATACATGAAGAGTGAATGGATACAAACTCCTTGTGAAAAATCAGGTAAAGTGGATTAATGCACATTTCCTGCTATTCATTAATTCTTCTGGTGGATGTAACCACTACGAAAAGCAACGTCTTCCACAATCCATACTTCAGTTCTGCATTAGCTGCATGTTCAAAAGGGGAATAGAGTTAATTATTCCAAGACAATGTAGATATCATAAGGAGGGTCAGAATCTTTTAAATGAGGTCAAAAGATAAACACGCTTCATAAAAAGACATTGCCACCCTTGAACGACAAGAGGAGTTATCACACTGGTAGAAACTACATATAGCTGCCCAATGTAATTTAATGGCTGAGTAGCTTTAACCAGAATCAAAAACGTAAGCTGAACAGTCCAAGATAGCTAGGACCACAAAAAGAGGTCTAAACCTTTTCCAGTTGCCCAAACAGCAAAATGTATCCATTTTTTCTTATACATTCTTTGAGTGTAGGCCTCTGAGCCGATATAACAATTTGGACTATCCTCTCAAGGCTGGAAGAGTCCCTGGCCATTATCAGAAGTAAAGGTATGGGTTTAGTTTGGCTTATGGGTGTTAACTAGAAGCCTTTCAGAACTCTGCTAAGTGGTTTCTTCAAAGGATGAGGTCAAAGCAGGGGGAAACACATTTGCCAAGACCAACATGGGGCTATGTGAATGATTTTGGCTTTTGGACTCTAGTTATACAATTGAATCTTTGAATAAGAGAAACTGAGTGAAGGATATAATGAAGTCCCAGGTGCCAGCTCTGCATGAGCACATCTGTAAGGCATTCTCCCTGTGGGGAGATAAAAGGAGTAGACCTTGCTGCATTTGGCATTTGTCAGGGATGTCAAAAGACTGCAAAAGGGCTTCTCCCCAGCACTAGAATTTTTTCTGTTCAACTGACAAACTGGTGACACCTCTTCACACTGCACATCCACAACCAGTACACATACCTCATAACAATAAATCACAAGGGCGCAGATTCCAAACTCCTAAGGCTTAATAAGACTGCATCCACCCACACTAATACTTTAGTAATAGATATCTCTATTTTATGGCACACAGATACCATCCTCATATGGCTACATAGGAGTAGAATGTCAATTAGCTATCTTGCCAAAGCCAGGACATGGTATGCAATAAAGGCTCTTATATCCTTCCATTCTAACAAATATGAGTAAGACCTGGTACTGGCCAGTGCAGTGGTGAATGACCTTAGGCATTCTACCTAGAAGAACATGGAGAAGGATATGACTGGTCTTTTTATGCATATGTCCAAGGCAGGAAAGAAACCAATCTTGACTATTCTTTTGCCATCACCCAGATGATGCCAAGATTCAAAGAAAATATAACTGGCTTTAATAATTTGCTATGCAGCTGGTGTAACTCTAGGGGCTCCGAAATCCGTCAACTTGGGACAAGATAGCTGACAAGCCTTCCTGCTTTGCTGGGGATGGTCTGCATCTCTTACCACGGCTTTTACATTCTGGCTAAAGCTTTTGCTGCTTCCACAGTGTCTGTCATTTCTAGGCAGCATACACCTGCTGAACATTCCAAACTAGAAATTCTACTTTGAAACACTTTAAGGTGGCTCTACTCAACACCTAGAGTCTTGACAGAAAATACCAGAACTTGAAGCCTTCTGATGAGTTGAATACAATCACATAAGCATAGATGCAAAGTCATGGTTTCAAAGCAATGAAAACACTTTCACCACTCCTGGGTTTAGTGCCCATCATGTCATCAGACCTACTAACGCATGCGGAAGTAGATCAGTATTTATCTAGAATACCATCACCGATTCCTAGGGACTCTATCTTTGAACTCTCTGATGTCCAAATTACCCTAAACAGTACACTAGCCACAGACAATCTTCTATCCATCCATCCTCAACCCCTTTTTCCCATTTTTTTTACACATGGGGTTGGGTGTCACTTCACAGTGACAATCATCTTGAGCCCTGTCGCAGTAATTCATTTGGACCACTCATGCACACACACACACTCACCTACGGCCAATTTAGAATCTCCAATTCACCTACGGCATGTCTTTGGAATGTGAGGGGAAACCGGAAGAAACCCACATGACCACGGGGAGGAGATGGAGATTTTACACAGAAGGCTGCCCAGCCGAGAATCGAAACGGAGAACCTCTTGCTGTGAGGTGACAATGCTAACCGCTGCACCACCGTGGCACCCTCAGAGCATCCTCTATGTCTCTTACTAACTGCGATAGCTATTGCATGCTTAGCTGAAATATTAATCCCAGCACCTTTATACTGGAGGAAGTCAACCATCCATCACGCACAGCCAACCAATGATTAGCATGCCCAATGCTTCCCTAACATTATGAATGAAAACTCCCTTGTATAAACAGTTAATCGTCCTAGTAGGGGTCCAAGTACCCTTGATCTTAGATTCACAAACAAGACCCATTTTTGTATATCTCCATAGTCATCAGCTTTTCTTGTTAAACCAGACCACAAATAAGTCACTGGTAGTACTTCCCCACCAAATACCATTGTGTTTAGGGACTTCTCAAAAGCAATTCTTCTGGAATTACTTGATCTAAACAAATTCTGCTGTAATCCTCCTCTAATGGATCACATTGCTAAAGCTGCTGCTTGTGCCTCAGATCTTCTGCTCCCTTCTCCTTGTAAGGCTGTTGCTGTCGGCAGCAACTATAACAGGAAATTTAAAAAGAACCGTATAGTGAAATATATATTAATAGAGTGAAAACACAAGAGAAAGAAATTTTGCATAAAAGCAGTCCCGTTCCACTCAATACATTAAGAGTGAATGAAAGCAAACTTGCAAAGTACTTAAGAGTACTATTAGGAAGCTCGATGGTGAAGATGAACTTAAAACAACCACTGAAAAAAAAATAACTGCAAATTGGCTCCGGCTCTGACAATGACACAGATCATCAGAATTTGAGTAATAGCTCAGGTACCAGAATTGGAGGGGAGTTAAAAGGATTGAGCAGCAGAATCAGCTTGCCCATCCTCAGGGAAAGAATTGGCAATTCTTGCTTTGGCTATATGCCTGTGCAAATGAAGGCTTGCATGGAAGCAGCAGACTAAGGGGGACTTAGGCTTGAAATACCAAACTGATGACAGTGGCTCTCAGGAGCCATGTATTTGGGAGCACAGACATCATGGAAATGAAACTACATTCTCCACCATGATGTCATGCCTATATCACCACTAGGTGCAGTAGGTTAAGGCATGGCTAAATGCCTCAGTAGCCCGTGGAGTGAGTTAATAATTTGGGCCACTAACTGCAGTATGCTCTGCCAACTGGGGCTCCAAGGAGAGGCCTCCCCATTCATGGCTCCTTTCTGGGATAAGTCAAAATTACAGTTTGTGGGAAGAAGCAACCTTGGTCACAGCTGGATTATGTGGGTAGGTCTCCCATCAGCTTCTGTTTGGGATGCAAGCTGGACATGTTTCACCATGATAGACAGGGCAATAACCTTAGTGACAATGCCAATAGGTGCATAGCTGCAGGTAAAAATGCACAAAAGAGTCCAAAACCACCAATTGCAGTACAAAAGATTTTCCAAACAATGTTGTTGTGTCTTTCGGCTTTTTCCCGGTTAGGGGTCACCACAGCGGAACTCCAGTCCGCTAACGATTGGCGGTTGATTTTTACGTGCCAAGTTGCCAGCCCTGACGCACAACCTTCAATGAAGGTACGCCCATTCACGCATGTCTCCACGCAGAAGACGCTCTAGCTAAGAATCGAACCGGACAGCGTCTTACTGTGAGGCGACAACGCTACCGCAGCACCACCACCACAGACTATAAAAGCCAGTAATATATCCTTTAATAAAAGCACAAAACCTCTAGCGCCTCGGCATTAAGCCTTCCAGGAGATAACAATAGTAAAAAAAGAGCACCTCTTGTAAAGAGGCATCAATTAAGAAAAACAAAGCAATTAGACAAATAAAAAAAATCAAACAATATAATACAATTAATTCTCTACAATAAATATTTCCAATTGCATTCCTGGTTAAGTCCATCAGGTATCAAAGTGTTATACTTTAAAATAAAAACAGCTTCTTTGAACAATAACTTATTTTTCAAACAAGTTACATTTGTTGCTTTAATTTGTTCAAGAATACAACCTCTCAATTCTGAATAAGCTCCCCATGTACAGAATTAAAATGGGAAGCAATGGGACTTTCTATCTTATTATTTTTAATATCACGAATATGTTCCTGCAATCTTACCTTAAATTACCTTTTACTCTCAACTATATAGAAAAGATTGCAGGGATACTTGAGTGCATAAATATAGAAGTTATGTCCTTACCATAACGTTCCATGTGGAGTGTTCATCTCGCCTTTGTTCTTACACCTGGGTTCGGAGCCGATCCTCGGCTCCGTGTCGGCCGCTTGGCAAAGCTCTGCATCAAGAAGAAGCTCGAGACCAACCTATCTCCCACAATCCCCCTCTGCCTTTACCTCAGATCTAGTTTGCAAACAAACCAGAACTCAACGGGAGTGAACATAACACATTCATGCAAAGCATAGCTGAAACACAGCCGCAACAACTGAACAAAAGCAGAAGCGGGAGAACCAAACCAGACACCTAAACTGGACGTTCTTCCTGAGGGTGGGAGGGTGGGAATGTAAGAACAAAGGCGAGATGAACACTCCACATGGAACGTTATGGTAAGGACATAACTTCTATATGTGAGAGTGTTCAATCTCGCCGTTTGTTCTTACACCTGGGTAGCGTCCCTAGCTCCGTGTTCCTGAGGAACTCGGGGGAGAACGTTCCTGAGCACAGTGGAACCAAAGGTTGCCCTGTCCCTGGAAACCCTATCTACTTTGTAATGAGTAATGAATGTATGTGGCTTAGACCAAGTGGCAGCCGCACAAATAGTGTCCAACGGTAGGCGGGCTGCATGAGCCAGGGATGTAGAAATTGATCTTGTAGAATGCGCTTTGGGCTTGACAGGTAAACTCTGCTCAGAGGCAGTATAAACAAAAATAATACAATCAGAAAGCCATTTGGAAAGGGTTCATTTCGTAACTGCCATGCCCTTTCTGCTGTCTGCAAAGGCTATAAAGAGCTGATCTGTTTTTCTGTGATCCTTAGTTCTATCCAAGTAAAACCTGAGTTGTCTATGAACATCTAACTTGTGTAACATATATTCCAACTTATTGGAATGGTTCTTGAAAAATGTGGGGAGCTCAATGGACTGATTAATGTTATTGACGGAGCAAACTTTGGGAAGAAAGGATGGATTAGTGCGAAGAGATACTCTATCAGGGTGAAAGATCAAATATGGGTGTTTAACGGAAAGAGCTTGAAGTTCCGATACCCGTCTGGCTGATGTGATAGCTACCAGAAAAAGGGTTTTCCATGACAAAAATTTCAAAGAACAGGAAGAAGCTGGTTCAAAAGGTAGTAGCATTAGCTGTGATAATAGAAGGTTCAAATTCCAAGGTGATGTAGGAATTCTAACTGGTGGCCTGATATGGAAAGATCCTTTTAGAAAAGCCTTACAAAGTCTATGAGCCATAATAGGCGCCCCATTTTCTCCCACATGAAAGTTTGAAATGGCAGCCAATTGAACTCTCAAAGTGGCAGGAGAAGCTCCTTGGTGGAATAGTTCGGATAAAAACTCCAAAACTCTGTTTAGTGGGGCTATTACGGGATCCAATTGTTGTGTAGTTGCCCAGTGTACAAAACGCTTCCATTTACTAGTGTAAATCTTTGTAGTGGAAGCCTTATGAGAAGCCACTAGAATATTTTGAACTGCAGGGGAAAGAAGATCAGACCTGGCTAAGAAGGGAAGCGGAGCAGCCAAGCTGCTAGTCTGAGGGAGAGAAGCGACGGGTGGGGAGCCCCTGACGAGTGGGTCAGTGGATCCAGCTCCGGGTCCAGGATCCAGGGTACCCGAATTTGGTGTGCTTGAAGAAAGGGAAACCAAATTTGATGAGGCCAGAATGGGGCAATGAGGATTATTGTCCTTTCCAGGTTGTTGACTTTCTGCAGAAATTTTGCAATCAGAGGAATAGGAGGAAAGGCGTACAGGAGACCCGGGGGCCAATCGTGAACCAGAGCGTCCCTGGGGACTTCCCCTGGAGGGGGTAATAGGGCAAAATAGCTTCTGCATTTGGCATTCATTGGAGATGCAAACAGATCGCAGAAAGGCTGGCCCCACTTGCGAAAAATTTCCTTCGCAATTGATCGTTTGAGGGACCACTCGTGAGGTAACAGGATGGCTCTGCTCAACCTGTCCGCTATGACGTTGGATAACCCCGGGATGTGCGTTGCTATCAGAAAGCGACCCGTGGACTCTGCCCATTGCCAGATTCTCATGGCCTCTCTGCATAGTTGATAAGACTTGGTTCCCCCTTGTTTGTTTATGTACCAGACTACGGACATGTTGTCCGACTGAACTGCAATTGTCCCTAGAGGAAGAAGGGGAGAAAAGTGTTGCAACGCTAGAAATACTGCCCTCATCTCTAGAACATTGATGTGCAGATTGTACTCCAATTTGGTCCATTCGCCTTGGACTGTCTGTCCCTGAAAGATGCCCCCCCACCCTATCAGGGAAGCGTCCGTGGTCACCGTAGCTGTCGGCGTGGGTAGCACAAATGGTCGTCTGCTGGGGAGATTGCAAGTCTGAAGCCACCAAGACAGGTGCGATTTGCAGATGTTTGTGATGTGAATTTCGTGTGTCAGGGGTAACTGTTGGAACGACCATTGTGCAAACAGTAGCCATTGAAGAACTCTCATGTGCAGTCTTCCCAAGGGTATCGCAATGAGGGAAGCTGCCATGAGACCCAAAACCTTCAGAACCAGTTTTGCTGGGGATTTTTTGGACAACAGGAGAAGAGATATATGGTTTTGTAGGGAGGCTATTCTTTCTGGAGGAAGCCTTAGGATTAAGCAACGCGTATCCAATTCTGCTCCTATGAATGAGATATGCTGTGATGGCTGTAATACAGATTTTTCGAAATTTACGGAAATTCCGAGATGAACACAGAGTTGTAGTGTGTAATCCCTGGCCTGAATCAGTCGGCCGGTGGTGGCAGAAAGGAGCCAGTCGTCCAGATACGGAAACACCTGGAATCCCAGGCGTCTCAAGTGAGACACTACCACTGCCATACATTTGGTGAAAACCCTGGGGGCTGAGGTCAGACCAAAGGGCAGGGCTCGAAACTGAAAGTGACTGGCTCCCAGCCGGAAGCGCAAGTGATCCCTGGACGCCCTGGCCATTTTGATGTGGTAGTACGCATCCATTATGATCTATTGAGCACATCCAGTCGTCCTTCTGTAAGAATGGAAGGATCGATTGAAGCGTGACCATCCGGAACTTTTCTTTCTTGACGAAGGCATTGAGTTTGCTTAGGTCCAGAATTGGCCTCCAGTCCCCTGTCTTTTTTGGAACTAAAAAGAACCTTGAGTAAGTTCCGAATCCTCTTTGGTCTGCTGGGACTGGTTGGATGACTCTTTTTTTTCTAGCAGCTTTGAAATTTCTATAGCTGCAGGGTCTCGCAGATGGGGCGGTACATCTGGGAGTCTTTTCTGCAGAAATGGGGGCAATAGGAAAGGAATTCTGTAACCTCTGGTAACAATGCTTTTTACCCAATTGTCTGATGTAAGACTTTGCCAGGCCTGAGGGTATAAAGCTAAGCGACCCCTGACTGCCTCCAGAGCAGGACAGTCGGGCCTCCTCTCAGGAGTGCTGGAAAGGTTTCCCGGGGAGTGTATCCCTGTCACCTTGGTTTTGCGGACCCCCTCTGCCGCCAGGGTGACGTCTTCCACCTCTGCCCCCTCCTCTGCCTCTAGAGGGGGCATCACCCTGTGTGCCTGGGAAAGAGCCTTAGGGCTTTCGAAACCACATTTTTCCACCACGTTGCCCTTTGGGGTACGGTCTGGATGGGGTGGAAAAACGGACTCCGACAGCAGACAGAGTCTTTCCCTCTTGCTCACACCGGGTAAAGGTCTCCTTTACTTTTGGGCCAAAGAGAGTGGCACCATCAAATGGGGCGTTAGTAAAGGAAGACTTGAAGGCTTCCACAAAGGAACATAAGCACATCCAGGATTGTCTACGAAGAGCAATCGCTGAAGTCAAGAGCCCTACTCGATCCTTCGGCTGCATATGAAATCAGCCTCATGGACGAGTTCACAATAGATGTAAGGGTATTGAGTTGTGCTGTAACTTTCTCCGAAACAGCAGCATCTGTAGTACCCTGGAGGGTATCTCCCAACTCTTTGATTAGATCCCTCTGTAACCATGTGAAATGGGTCTAATAGTTCAGGGATCGCATGGAAAAAGCCGCTGAACTAAAAATGCGCTTCCCATACCTGTCCATAGTCCTAGAATCTCTGTTAGGCGGATGGACAGATGAGGAAGATTCAGACATCTCCTTTTTAGTGGTCGCTGCCACCACCATAGCGTCCACTGGAACTCCCTTTGGGAGATAAGCCTTGTCTTGTGGGGCAGTAATATATTTATTAGGCTTTCTAGGGACTGGCTCCACTGTGTCAGGTGTCTCCCACGCCCTTCGAGCAATCAGTTCCATCAACTCATCGAAGGGCAGAGTGACCCAGGAGGAGGAAGGGCGAGCACCAAATGCCTTCAGCAAGACTGACTCATCCTCAGAAGGGGGTAGGGCTTGCCAATCACCTCTCTGTTTTAGGATCTCCAGGATGTCAGAAAAGGAGACATCCTCTGAGGGTGATTTTGGGGACCCTTCTGACTCATCTAAGTCAGTGTCCGATGTCAAGGATTCTTGTGGAGAATCCAAGTGTCTCCTCTTACACAATCTTTTCCTCGGAACTTCCTCGGGGGGAGCATCCGATGAAGCCTCCGAGGAAGAGGGGGCACCCTCTGGGGGCGGCTGAGACACTGGTGCTCGACGCTTTGATGTAGCCGTGGGTGCAAAGGAGGATAACGGACCCTTATGGGAAGGAGAAGCTGTTTCTGCTGAAGTGGTTGTCTGAGTCGACAACACCTTCCTCATGAGGTCGAAGGCCCCTGGGTCCCGAGCCGAGGAATCCCTCGGGTCCGAAGAAAGCAGAGGAATCCCCAAGACAGGAACCGATGGCATCGACCGCGAGGACGGAGCAGAGTTGATCCGAGCCGAGGCTCCGAGAGGAAGAGTCGGAACCGAAACGTCGGTCCGACTCTCGGTCCCCGAACCAAGGATGGATCTTCGGCTCCGCGATTCCGGTAATGGGTCCGTCGGTGTCGAGGTGAACGGTGCCGACCAAGAGAAGGACGGTTCCAGCACCGAGGGCTCCACAATCATCAGATCAGCCTCTCCCGGCTCCGAAGACTGGATAGGCCTCGGAGGAGGAACAGATGGAGATAAGGGAAGGCCTTCGAGTCTCGACACCAACTGGGAGGAGACAGAGATGAGTTTGGACAAGGCCGTATTCTCCATTAATTTCTGCACCACGCGGTCTACATCGGTGTCGGAGAGGGGCCTAGAAGAATGCGTCGAAGGAATCGAAGACGGAGCCGACCTCAAAAGTACAGGAGGTGGAAGCTCCGTCACCGGTTCCAAGACTCGAGGCTCGGTAACTGACAAAAGTTCAACACTCGGCCCCGAGGTCTGTGGAACCGGTGAGCGAACTTTAAATGAAGAGCTCGGAGCCGATGACATGGGCTCTGATGTCTTCGATTCCTTCGAGGATTTAGATGTCTGGTCCGATGCATCCAGAGCCTCTTGGAATGCAGGCTTCAAAAGGCCTCTATCCATAAGTTTCCTGCGCCTATCTGTCATGACCCTTCCACTGAAAGAATGACAGATGGAGCAGTCTTCTTGCAGATGGAGAGGGCCAAGACAGTAGATGCAGGAACTATGATTATCTGTGACAGACATTTTCTGTCCACATTGGCACCGTTTGAAGCCTGATTTAGCTTTTTCAGACATGGTAACACTATAGTCAAATCCAAAAAGTTAAACAGTGTAATAGCCAGTAATAAAGTCAAATCCAGTAATATATGTCAAATCCGGTAGTTAAAGTCAAATCCAGAAGTAATGTAGGATATAAAGTTTAAAGGGTGGGGTAGGCCCCGAGGGAACTAACTTTAAATAAGTATATAAAAATTATATACGTACTCGAGAAAGCCCTCGACTCACTACACACACACACACAACAACTTTAAGTAAGGTAGAAGAAAAAAAATTATCCAAAAATTATTAGATAAATATAATCTTAGCTTTGAGGTGGTCCGAGCTCATCAAAAGTGATGCGAACGTTGCAGCGGCAAACTAGATCTGAGGTAAAGGCACAGGGGGATTGTGGGAGATAGGTTGGTCTCGAGCTTCTTCTCGATGCAGAGCTTTGCCAAGCGGCCGACACGGAGCCGAGGATCGGCTCCGAACCCAGGTGTAAGAACAAACGGCGAGATTGAACACTCTCACATTATGCCTATAGTATTACAGGTAAATCTGCTACCGGTCTAAATTTCAAACCATTAATTTTATCAAAAAACCTAGTTATGAACAAACTGAACAATTTCCACATGTCCAAGTACCCCACCTACCAACCTCACATCCTACATTTACATCTGGTAAGGAAAAAGTTGCATGTACTAACATGACTTTCAAATTACGGCCCCTCTTAAAAGAAATGAAGGGGACATGCCATACATTTTTAAGTTTATGTCTTCCCTCCACCAGGAAAGGCCAATAATACTTTATATTGGCTATAATTTCATCAGATAGTATATTATAGGAGGTAAGAAAATAATTTTTCCTACCTCCTTCATTCTTTATCCTCTGTGATATATTATTATTATGTTCCCTACTATTTCCTTTATCTTTCTCTGGAAAACATAACTTCTCTAGAGCCTTTTTAATAACTCCCAAAGTATATCCCCTATTTTTAAACATTTGGCAGGAATTAAAAATTTCTTTTTCTAAAGTATCAGATTCACTACACAGCCTACTGACTCTTAATAACTCTCCATAAGGTAGGGAGTTTAAAATATGAAATGGATGGCAACTACGGCCATCCAAAAAATGGCCGTCATCACCAAATATTCTATGTATGTTTGTAATAATTTTTCCATTTTTATTATTACCTTCTAGGATCAGGTCCAGAAAAATAACAGAGTTACCACTTTGCATACCTTCAAATCTTAAAGCTAACTGATTAGAATTTAATATATTAACAAAATCTTGTATTAATGATTTACCTCCTTTACATAAAAAAATAAAATCATCAATAAATCTGAAATAATGAATTACATACTTTCTAAAAAAACTCTAGTCTATATAAAAAAAATAATTTTAAAATATCCCATAACCAGGTTAGCATACATTGGGGCAAATGGAGCTCCCATAGATGTAACTTGTATTTGTTGATAAACTACCTGGTTAAATTCAAAATAATTATTAACTAAACTAAAATAAATTAATTCAATAATGTAATTTGAAACTGGACTGTCACCCAAAAAGAATTTAAGGGCCTCAGTACCTACTGAGTGTCTAATATTTATGTACAGGCTCTTAACATCTAATGTAATCCAGTAATAATCTTCCTCCCAAAACACACATTTAATCTTATCTAAGAAGTCAAAAGAGTCTTTTATGCACGAATATAAAGTTATTACAAATTTAGTTAAATAATAATGCAACATGATTCCAACATTATGTAAGAAATAATTACTAGCTGCTACTATAGGATGACCCGGCGGATTCACTAGGTCTTTGCGTACTTTGGGTAAACAATAAAACTTAGCCAAAGTACAACTGTCTGTATTAAATTTCACATCAAAGTCTATTTTGGACCAATATCCAAGTCTGAAACCTTTTAATAAAATATCTTTAAAATTTTTTATAGCTTGTTCATATTCAACAATACTAGATATTTTAAATACATCTCTCATATTTAAATGGTCCATACAAATTTTTAAATACTGAGTAAAATGTAATACCACTACTTTACTACCCTTATCAGAAGGCTTTATAATTAAGTCTTTTCTCTTACTCATGTTTTGTAGAGTTTGCCATTCTCTTTTGCTTAGATTATAACATACAGCATTTTTACTACCCCAAAATTTCATAAAAATGTCATCCACTGAATGATGTATCATAGAAGAAAAATGAGAAATTCCTTCATGCCTAAAAGGTGGAATAAAAGTACTTTTAACTGACACTTTTACAGTATCTAATATCATTACAATCCGATAAGGAAGAATCACACGTAAAGAAATCACCAGAATCTGAATCACTATATTCATCTAAAACTTCTGTACACATATCTTTTTCAAAAAATTCACATAAATGCAGTTTGTGTATCAACTGAAAAATTTCACTATAAATGACATGCTTCCTAAAAAGAGCAGTAGGTATAAATTTCAAACCGCATTTTAAAACGGCCATTTCACATTCATTTAAAGTATAACCAGATAGATTTACAACAAAATTGCTTTCATTATTCATTTCAATAGTTTCTAATGACAATACTTTTTGAACATTAATATTTAGTCCGTTTCTGGAGGTTATCATACCTCTGATATTGTCCATCTCTGTTACTGTCTGTACATCCTCTCTTTCTTCCATAGTTGCCCCGCTGGTTCCAAAAATTACTGCGTAGATATTCTGGGTCTTGTGGTCTCGGCAATGAAGGAAAATTAACTGCCTCCTCTTCTGATTCTCCCATACTACTAGCTGCTTCCGACGATGCAAAAGAAATGCCATGTTTCAAATTGGTTCCGCCCACACGCTACCGCTTCTGTTGGTTACGTTTAGCTAACTTCTTAAAGGCATAGCCACTATTGTAGTCCCATACATCTCTCTCCAACTTATTGATCTTTCTTTTAATAATGTCATTTGAAACCTCTTCCAACTTCACATTATAGCTGCCCAGTATTTGATTGAACTGTTCCAAATTAAACTGTGCAGTCAAATTAGTACAACAGATCTCTATGTCTTTTTTTATCTTGCGTTGTTTAACTATGTCTCTCTCAATGAGAATATGTAACCATTCCGTTACACATTTATGGGCTGCTGAAGCCCATCTGGTTTCAAATTGTTCATCTACTGCATCAGTAGTATCAAACAGAGTAGTAGGGGACTTAAAACGTAGCCCTCTCAGTGTTATATCAAGATCTATGTAAAGTTGCAGGCTTAAAATATTGAAATGTAAAGAATTCTCTTTAAATAAAAGTTTTTCAAGAGAATCTAAAGAGTCTTGTGTTTCCGAAGAAACATGCACCACATTAGGTCGACCCACGCAATGAAAGGGGTTAAACAGTCTTTTTTTAACCCCCTCCACCAAAATACGTTCCCAAGATTTAACAGCATCATTTGTTTAGGCATTGAGGTACCTTCCGGTTGGACTTCTCTCACCTCTGTAGTCTCTCTAGACTGGCCCAAATATTGTTCAATAGTCGTCTGACCTCGTTCTACCCCTTCTTCATGAAATATTTGGGGTAGTTGTATAAAGGAAGAATCACTCGCCATATCACATACAGCCCAAAACCACCAATTGCAGAACAAAAGATTTTCCAAACGACAAAAGGCAGTAATATATCCTTTAATAAAAATAAAAATAATAAAAAAAAATGCACAACACCACCCTTACGGCTGCCTGTATGATCACTTCCTTCAGACAGCTTTTGCCCTAATGCTGGGTAAAATTTCTGGTTAGGGAAACCAAGGGGCTTGTCTGATTAGAGTAGGCTTGATGGTTAAAAAGTTGGAAGGCACAGGGTGGCAAAAAGCAACTAAAATAACTACAAATCTTTCTTTAACTACGTTAGAAAATTAAGAATTAGCACCCTGTTATTTTCCAAACATCCACAATAATACTGCCCATTCTAACACAAAGGAAATAGCTAATATCTTAGCTGACAAATTAAGTGCAAATTTTATTCCACCTACAATTATAACAATTCCACAACCTCAGCCCCAACCACATACAAGTCCAATGGAACAAGGGCCTTCAGCCTTCTCAAAAAATGAGAATACCTAATCTATGGACCCAGACAACATATCAGGTGCCTGATTATCAGTACCAAATATGGTCTACCTTAGCTCCCACACTGGTTACATCCTCAAAGTCTGAAAAACCATCACTGCAATGCTGTTACACAAGACTGGCCATACCATGAACCCTAGAAACTTCAGACCCATTAGTCTCACTACCCTCACATGAAAAGCTATGGCTTATATTATCTCAGACTTCATTAATCTGGACATTGAAAATCTCATAATCCCAAACCTTCATCAATATGATTTTGTCACAAGGCAGATCCGGTCTCCTAAACGCATTCACTCCAGTGGAGCTCGGAATGTTTGCACTGTAACCTCCAATGGGCGGAGCCAAGCCTTTTAACATAATCAAATTATGTCCTCTCATTTCAAGCACATGTTCATATCTCTGGAATCATAGGTATTATGAAAGAAGTATAAATGGCAAACTCTTCAGCACAAACTATTTTTATAGTGGTATTATTCTTTAGGTTCTAGGTCTTAAACCAAATTTTATAAGTCACAGTAAACACAGTAACTATTACATTTGTAATATTTTGTGAACAACTTACAATATCTCAGCAACCACTCAAGTTACACACATTCTGTCAGCAGCATTTTATTCATCTAGATAAGAGCTTTCATATGAGGCTAATGAGCTCTGTCTGTGTTACTTGGTAGTTCAGATACTTAGAAATATGTGAACATTGTATATATATATATATATATATATATATATATATATATATATATATATATATATATATATATTCCAAAACTTTTCCAATGTGATGCAGCAAACTGTGAGCAAATTCTTCAATTCTTCAGCTATCATTCAATAAGAGACAAATAATCCAACAGCGAACTAATAAAACACAAGTATTTAATGAATGTAAGCGCCTTCACGGATTCAGTGTTCCGCTTCATCAGACATCAAGAACAGAAAAAAATCAGTATGTTTAAATACCTTCTCACTTAATTCATAGTCAGTCAAACAATTAAACACTTAAGTACTGAATTAATTAAGAAGTTGCTTACCAAATACTAACCAGTCTATATATAAAGCTATAAAACACTATTAAATGCTTTTAAAGTTAAAAGTTGAAAAGAGTTAAAAATTATTTCATACATACAATTTCAAATACATGAGTTGTACTACAAATAATCATTTAAGTCTTCTCTTCTTGAGAATAGGTTGGAGAGAGACAGTTTCATTTAAGCCTCTCCCTCGATGAGCTCCCAATCTAAGAATCCAATGTACTTCCATTCTCTCAGTCTCAGTGCTGATGTCTCCTTTTGTTAAGTTGTCATGGAGAACCTGTAAAATCTGAAATAAAAATGTATGTTCCTTTCCCATATTTAAGGTGTGTTTCGCTATAGCACTATAATCATCCTTTCTATTAGTGCAATAAATATGGTCTCTGATCGTCTCTCTAAGAGATCTATTGGTCTTACCAACATAATATTTAAAACAAGTTTGACAGTGTGCTACATAAACTATATTTCTAGTATGGCAATTACCCGTATCTCTCAATGTCCACAAATAACCCGTATCTGGGTGTTTAAAGAAACGTGAAGAATCAATATACATGCATTGAGCACAAGTGCCACATTTCTTAGCACCCATACTGGTAATATCAACAGTATTATGTGTGTATTATTTATTGCAAAGTCGTTGTTTAAGGGACTGTTTATTACTATATACGAATCTAGGGTGACAGCCCAATAAATCTTTAGTTTGTTGGTCAACCAATAATATGTGCCAATTGCGTGACACTGCTTCCTCAACTGTATGCACATTCATAGAGTATGGAAGGATGATATTTATATTGTTATGATGGTATGCATCTTCCTTTCTGTGGTCTTCACCACTATCTCTGTGTGAGAAATATGGTTTTGCACGAGTTGACCGTAGGGCTAAGGCTTGAGAACATGAATAGTCAAGTTCCTCTTTACAATAACCTCTTTGCATAAAGTCATGCTTAAGGGTTTCGATCTCACCTAGTAGCATCTGTTCATCACAGCATAATCTGGAAAGTCGCATTGCCTGTCCCTTTACAATATTTCTAAAAAGGTTATCATTATGCATACTGTCTCTATGTAGGAATGATGGTTTATAGCAGGGCTTTCTATAAGTCTTTGTTTGCCATTTACCATCATTCAAAGAGATCGTAACATCCAAAAAATTTATGGATGAAAAAGATATTTCATGAGTAAACTTTAAGAAAGTAGATGTAGAGTTGATGTATGTTAAAAACTGTTGTAATTCATCATTGTTACCCTTCCATACAATAAGAAGATCATCTACAAATCGTCTGTAGAATAATATCTGCAGATGATTACACAGATATTCCTGTTCCCAAGCCACCATGACCAAGTTGGCATAAGTATTTGCACAACTGATGCCCATGGCGACTCCATTCCTCTGCCTAAATATTTTATCCATAAATGTGAATACATTGTTTTCTAGTAGCAATTCTAAAAGTAAACACAGTAGATCCACTTTGATATAGTTGTTATTGTTCTCTAGGAGTAATTCCTTAACCATTGGAATCCCCCTATCATTAGTAATACTGGTAAACAAGGACTTAACGTCCATTGTTAGCAGTATCAGATCATCAGAGTTATCAAATTGTGTTGTAAAAGCATACAAATCTTTCAAAAAATGCTCAGTATCCCTGAGCACATATTTATAACAGGATAGGATGTTTTTCAACTCATGGTCTAAATAGAGATGGGTTCCGTAACCCATCCCGCTCCAGCCACAATTGGTCTAAATTTGGGCTGCAGGGGGTCCTTGTGGATCTTTGGTAGGCCATGTATCCTCAGTAAAGAGGGAGACTTAACCAAAAAATAATGTAGCAACTCTTTAGTAATAATGCCCATGTTAAAACATTCATTTAAATTAGAAAAAACTTGATTTTGTATATCTGTTATCACATTTAGGTCAATCAATTCATACTCATAGGTTTGTAACATATCAGACATAGTAAGCACATAATAGTTAGTGTCCAGTATAACAACCGGGCCACCCTTATCTGCTGGTCGTATCGTAATGGCCTCATTCCATTGCAAACTAGTCAAAGCTGCCCTCTCATTCTTAGTTAGATTAAAGTCTTTGTTCGATCTATCATATAATAAGTCATCATATAGACTGTTCTCAAATGCTTTTAAAAAGACCTCCAAATGTGAAGGCATTTGTGGGGTAAATAAACTTTTCCTCTTGTACGGTTCATTAACAGTCACATTCTGGTTGCCTAACATTAATTTCAAAGACAAGTTCCGCAAAAACATTCTGATTGCCAAATCAGCTTCACCATAATCAATATTAGTTGTGGGGATAAATGTCAACCCCTTATTAAGTACTTTGAGTTCATCGTCAGTCAAAACATATTGGGATATGTTCCAAACTAAGTTCCCTATTGCCACATCTTTTTTATAGTACGTACCTGCATCTGATCTGGACCCTCTTTCCTTTTTTGTCCTTTCTGCACTTCTAGATCTACCGATTTCTTCTTCCCCGTTCTTATCGGGAGTGGTACCGCTGGAAAAACCTGCGGTTTGAGTGTATCTAGTTGTATTTTTCGTCACACATCACCACTGCCATGAGTCAGTTGTATAATCTCATTAGACGGTATTTCCATATTGTGTGGATCCATAGGTGTGGATCCATAGGTGTGGAATATACGGACCCCTCAGTTCTAGGTGAAGCCACAACTTCTGCATCAGAAATATGGTCATTCACCACCGTATCTTTCTCTTCAATTCCCGTGTTATAACTTCCCCGCGTTGTATGCGTTGCTTTCGATCCATGGTTCAGTAGGAATTGACGTTCTGTTCCATCATTGGTTGACCTAACCATGTTATCATGCTTCTTATCAAGTTTATTCCTTACTTGTTTATCGCCAGTATCCAAGGTATTAGTTCTAGGCCATACAAAGACATTGTGATGATTAAAGTCATTTAGATCCCTCTGTAGTTTCTTTTTCTTATGTTCCATCAATTTGGTCTCATATCTCTGGACACGGTCAATCATATCGTGTATATATACTTCCGATCGATGGTCACCATAATTTTCCAGTAAATCATTTTGCTGGTCAACTAATTTATTCCTTAGTTCCGACTCAAGTGGTTGAAAGTAATCGAGTAACAACTGAATGTATGCTCGACTAGCTTTCAAATTAATTTCTTGCCATTGAACCAGCAAATCTGGATATAAATTACCATACGTTGGCATGTTCAGGATACGGAGCCCACTCGGTATAACATTATGTGCAAGCGAGGCTTCCAAATTATCTCTCTGACACTGTAACCTTTTAAAACGATATGCATTGTTCTCAATTTCTTTTCTTAAATTCATGATAGCTGCTTCATCAGTCAAGTTTATAACTTCTGGTTCCATCCCCTCTAAAGATGCAACAGTCATAAGAGGGTTGGTATTATCTTTTAAAAAGTTTTTTATTCTATTGCTTACATCATGTTCCAATGGTGCATCCATCCGAACAGCTGCTGCTCCCTCCATATCAGACCCAGCGTTTATATATATATATATATATATATATATATATCTACACACACACACACACACATTATTATAAAAACAACAGCTAATATATGTTTACCTGCATTAGATAGAGGTCAAATATTAATGCAGTTGAGTTTGCTGCTGTGTAAGCTTTAAGATGAAATCTTTTAAAACCTTGTACATGGTTTTGGAATTATGGATGCAAATACGAACAGTCAATATTTACTCCAAGAGGTGTCAGTAGGAGTTAACTGCAGATGTACCTGGAGGTGTCACTAAGATGTAATAAGTTAACAGCATTAATTTCTTTGAAAAAAGTCATCAAAAAAGAAGAGAGTGGTTATACAGTACACGCTAAATATCTGGACTTGGCCAAGGTCTTTAACACTATTTTCCATACAGGTATTACTAACAAACTTGTAAATCTGTATAAAAATCCATATGTTGTGTGGAGAACAACTTGTTGCCTGACAGAACCCACGTAGTTAGTGTCATAGGTTCCATGCCTGGAAGCAAAAATGCTATTACTGGTGTACCACAGGGCTCAGTGTTGGGTCCTCTCCTATAAAACACGCATTTCCCAGACCTTCAAACTAACACTTCTGGGTGGTGCTTATCTATGTTTGTGGTTAACACTAAATTGGGTATTATTATTATTAATTCCTCCACTAACTCACAGTTGCTCCTGCGTGGGTTAAACTATGATCTGAAGTAGTTTACTTCATTTGGTCTTCAACCTGTGGGAAAAAGAATCCGAGCCGGCAAATATAACTAGCAAGAGCTCCGAGCTCCAGACTCCTCCCCTTACCCATAATACACCTCCACTGCCTTCCATCCCCCAGATCTCATTTGCCGCGATTTGCTTATAGATCGTGTCTTCACAGCAGCTAGCAGTGGGTAATTTCACTACTGTAAGTTTAAAACTTTCATTCTTTTTCATCGATCTAGGTTAGTTTATGTACCCCTTCTCTCCTCCCAACGTTTTGGCGTAGAGTGTTAGTCTGATTAGGTAAATAGTTAAGAGTAGTTTGTTCTGTGGTGCCCCTCCCCCTCCCCCTCTCAGTGTTGTCTATAGACTAGTGTGTGTGTGTGTGTGTGTGTGTGTGTGTGTGTGTGTGTGTGTGTGTGTGTTGGAGTCAAGAAAGTTTTTTGCCTGTATTTTTTAAGGCTTTCTTTCCTTCTCTCAGGATGGCTGAAAAGCTTATCTTTAAGCACTGCACAGAGTGTGGCCATAAGCTCTTCCCAGCAAATGGCCACACACTGTGTGTTGTGCTTAGGTGTGGCCCACCTTAGTGTGGATTGCTCCATTTATGCGGGGTTCAACCCCCATGCTTTAAAGGATAGGAAGGCCAAGTTGGCCCTCAAAAGTCTTCTTCCTTTTACCAATCCTCCTTCCTTGTCTTCAGTCACAGTGGCTGCTGTGACTGCCTCTCCCTCTTCTCTTCCTCTGGCCTCTCCTCCCTCCCAGGCGGACTCAAACTCCTGCATCTAAGCCTGTGGTAGTGGAGCAGAGCAGAGGTAGAGAAAAGGAGAGAGAGTCAAAAATGAAGGAAAACAGGAAGAGGTCCCCGGACCTCGCTTCTCCGAGCAAGTCAGCACGGATCTGTGACTCCCCTCGGCTCTGGTCTCCGAGGTTCTCCCTGGAGCCGGAGGAGGCACGGCCAGTCTCCCTGGCCTCGGTTCCCTGACCCATCAGGTCAGAGTCCATGGCCTCGTCACGGTCAACCTGCTCCTTATCGGATATGGATCTGGATAAGATGATGAGGCGCTTTATCCGTACACAGTTCCAGATGGGGGACTTGCCAGCCCCCCCCTCCCTACGGAGGGGGGAGCTCACTTCCTTTATTTCAACCCATTTCTCCTTCCCCAATTCAACCTTCAGCTTCGCAGTACTCAAATCCGAGGTTGGCCTTGGTCAGGGGGTCGGCAGCAACGGTACTTGTTTCCTCGATGCCAACAGCTGCCTGGAGCGTCTCAGATCTGACCAGTTCGGATCCAAGCTGCTCTCAGAACCAGAGCTTGGGTGTCGGATCCAAGGGAGTGGAACCTTTTCCATCGGCTCAAATGTTGTTGGGTCAGGTCCCCTCCCTCGGAGCTCCATCCACTTCGGGACCGGCTCCGATTCTCGTATCGGACCTGGGGAGACCGACCTCCTTATTAGCTTTCCAGGAGGTCTGCTCTTCCTTTGGCTTTTGATGTGGTAGAAAGGGTCCTCTCCATCGGATCAAGATCCCCTGACCGCACCCTCGACTCTGTCTATGGTCCCCATCGTCTTACTAGTGGGACAGCCCATGCTCAAAGAGCCCCAGACGATTTTCCCTGAGGAACAGATGGCTTGTGAGTGCTCCCCTGAGAGCCTCACTGGAGATGTACCCCGTAAGTATACGTGCAAGAGGAGGCACTTGGAATCCCCAGAGTCCCTCACAGAGGACAAGAGATTTAGATGATGGAGGGGGTTCCCCAAGATCACCTCCCAAGGATGTCTCCTTTGAAGACATCATGGAGATCCTGCACCAGCGGGGAGGTCGGTCTGCCCCCAAGCCCTCTTCTGATTTGTCTGTGTTCCTGGAGGCTTTCGGCACAGGCCAGTCTACTTCCTGGGTGTCCCCTCCCATGGATCCTTTAGTGGATTTGATCACCTCGCTGGCATGGAAGGAACTGGACTCAGTGGAGCCTACCCCAAGTGACCCGATAATATTTTAAGCCCCCCCCCCCCATTGACAGGCTATCCTGGAATAAGGGCTCCCCTGTGAACATCATGGTGGTAGCAGCAGCCACTAAGAAGGAACTTGCTCAGGTGAGTTCCTCAGTCCACCCTCATGACCAGGAGTCATGGATGTTGGACCGCCTAGGGAAGTGGGTGTATGCTTCAGCTACCTTTTCAAACAGGGTGCTGAATTACTTGGCCCATGTCACTAGACTTCAACGCGACCTAGTAAAGGAGCTACAGGAGTCCCCACCCAAGTCCATATCGCAGGAGGACAAGGCTTCATTCTCCGTGAAAATGGCCAAGCGGTATCAAATACGTCCATGCGACTCCTCTCCCATGCTACAGAAGGAGTGGCTAGGGCGGCTGGGTCTGACGTGTCCATGAGGCGTAACGCCTGGCTCAGGTTGTGTCAATTTTCCAAACCCTTTAAGGCGTCTTTTGCCAATGCCCTTTATGACGGCTCTATACTTTTCGGTATGACCATCAAGGAGTCACTAGTCCAGAGTGAGGAGGACGGGAAGACAGTCTGCTATCGGAAACCGCTTCTCTAACCCTCAAAGGTCTTTTTCCCGGGAACCAGAGAGGGCAAAAGAAGATGTGGTTCCGGAAGTTTCAGTATTCCCGGGACACACAGGGCTCTTCTTCCCCTAGAGGCAGAGGGAGACAGAATGGATGCTGCCCCAGAGGCAGAGGGGCTCCGTGGAACTTCGTGTCTCGAGAATGGTTCTTGGACAGACCCGGGCAGCAACCCTGAGGGGTTGCCTGGCTGCTCTACTCTGGAGGCAGTCAGGAGAACGATTATCCTTGCACCCAGCAGCATGGGAGACCATAACAACGTACCGCTGGGTGCTTCAAATCATATCCAGAGGATATTCTATCTCCTTCGTGGGTTACCCCATATCTCCCAGACACCTCCCACATGTTCCACCCATGCAAAGGGAGGGAGCAGCACAGGAAATTTCCAAGCTCCTAGCAAAATGAGCCATCAAAACTGTCCCCACAGATCAGTCTGGATCGGGCTTCTACTCCAGGTTCTTTTTGGTTCCAAAGAAAACAGGGGACTTGAGGCTCATTCTGGACCTCTCTACCCTGAACCTGGCTGTTGCCAATGAGACGTTCCACATGGTCATGCTACAGTCTATCATGCCATACTGCAAGAGAGCGACTGCATGTGCTCGTCAGACCTCCAGGATGCTTACTATCACAAAAATGCAGAGAAGCTCCAGGAGGTTCCTCCACTTCTGGCTTGTAGCCAATCATTATCAATTTTGAGCCCTACCCTTTGGTCTCATCACAGCCCCCAGGGTGTTTACCAAAGTGATGGTGGTTGCAGCTCACCTGAGGCTTCTGGGGATTCAGCTCTATCCATTACTGGATGACTGGCTCCTCACTGCTCCCACCAGGTGTCTAACTTACCCAAACCAGGGATTACTTTTTGACACTTGCCCTGAGTTTGGGCATCACAATCAACACATCCAAATCTCTCCTAGATCCTGTACAGGTGATAGACTATATTGGGGCCAGGACAGATACTCTTCAGTGCAAAATATTCCTGACCTCAGAGAAAGTTAAAAACCTCAGGATGCATGTCTTCCTGATATACTGTTCCCAACTCCCAACGGCGGAATCAGTGTTGAGGGCCCTAGGCTCAATGGTGGCTTCTTCCGTGTGCTCGGCTACATATGCGGATTCTTCAGTGGCCTCTAGCAGTTCAATGGTACCTGTTGGAACTGCCATTGACTTATCCTAGCCACCTAAATCGAGTGTGTCGGTCATCCCTCATATGGTGGATGAGCTCTCTGGACATTTTGGAGGGACGACCCTTTGTTCCAGCCCCGGCCCATACCACAGTGACCACGGATGCCTCCCAACTTGGATGGGGGGCAATCTACACAGGACAGTTCAAGGCCTGTGATCCACCATAGAGACCAGCTTGCATATCAATGTCCTAGAGATGCGTGCGGTCCTTCTAGCGTTGCAGACCCTTCATGCCTTTCTTCCTCTGGGGACAATTGCCATTCAGTCAGACATGTCAGTAGTCTGGTATATCAACAAACAGCGAGGAACCAGATCTTACCCCCTTTGCCGCGAGGCCATGAAAGTGTAGGAATGGGTGATCTCCACCGGTCGCTTTATCATTGCAACGCACATTCCGGCACGGTCCAACATCCTAGCGGACAGGCTAAGTCGGACCACTCTGATGCCTTACGAGTAATCTCTGAATCTGTCAGTAGCGGAACAGATCTTCAGCGAGTGGGGTCAACCTTGCTGCGATATCTTCGCATCTCCTTCCAATGCGAAGTGCAGCAAGTTTTTTTCTCTCTGAACCCTCTGCCAGGAGTGTCCCCCAGAGACGCTGTAGTTCATGCTTGGCCTCCCAGTCTTCTGTATGCTTACCCGCCAGTACCTCTCATTCCGGGTTTCTGCAGAAAGCTTGTCAACTGGGGAGCAAGGTGATCCTCATTGCCCCATTCTGGCCTCATCAGGTGTGGTTTTCCCTTCCTTTGGTCTCACCTTCTGGCTCCACTTTGGATCCTAGATCCCAGTCAGGATTTGATTTCACACCCCTCGGGGATGCCTCATCCGAATCTGGACAGCCTGAAGCTCAGGGCTTGGCTGCTCCAGTTCCCGTAATTGCTAGGACTCCCGGACTATCTTCCTCAGTTAGATCTATTTTGGTAGCTGCTCATAAGTCTTTGACCAGAAAGGTTTATCGCAGCAAGTGGAAACGTTTTTCTTTCTGGGCCTCTCAGAGGAGTTTAGATCCTTTCATGGCTCATTTCTGCTATTCTTGATTTTCTAGCTGATACTTTCCAGCACGGAGCTAGTTCTTCTACTGTCAAAGTTCAGTTAGCTGCCATTTCCCATTTTCATGCGGGCGAGAATACTGCATCCTTAGCATCTTCCAGACTGTGTAAAGCTTTTATCAAATGCACTTTTTGCCCTCCAGTCAAAGATCCTATTCCCCCGTGGGACCTTACTATGGTTCTCCAAGCTCTGGTCGCTCCGCCTTTCAAGCCTGCCGCACCTGCAGATCTAAAATTTTTGTCATGGAAAACCACCTTTCTGGTAGCTATCACCTCTGCTAGAAGGGTTTCAGAATTACAGGCCTTGTCCATCAAACCTTCGTACATGATTTTCCATAAAGACAGAGTTTCCCTTCGGACCAGTCCATCTTTTCTTCCTAAGGTGGCTTCACCAGTCAATATCAATCAGACTATAAATTTGCCTGTTTTCTTTTCCAATTTTATGAACAAAATGGATGTTCATAGACAGTTACAATTCTATTTACACAGGACAAAAACATTTCATAAATCTGATTGTTTGTTTCCTTCTGTAAACCCTTTTGGGGAAACCTATCTCCAAGGTCACTTATAGCTAGATGGATTTCGTCATGCATCCTGCAGGTCTATAAGGACAGAGGCATGTCTCCTCCAGGTCAGGCTGAAGCTCATTCCACCAGGTCCATGGCTACGTTTGCAGCTTTCTGGTCTAGAGCGTCTTTGGATGACATTTGCTCTGCAGCCATTTGGTCCTCATCTCATACATTTATTTCTCATTATAAATTGGATTTGATTTCAAGAAGGAGAGCATCCTTTGGTTCTGTGGTGCTCTGGAATATCCTTCCATGAGGGCCTCCCTGGAGTTTTAGTAGCTGGGGACACTGTCCCACAGGTTGAAGACCAAATGAAGTAAACTACTTCAGATAAAGAAGTTATGTACTCACCATAACGTTCCATCTAAGTAGTTGTACTTCACTGGTCTTCAACTGTCCGTCCCTCCTTCCCCGAGACCTTGGTGCATGATCAGCCTACGGGCTGCAGTACAGGTCACAAGTGTATTATCAGGTCGGGTTCTAAGTATAAGTTCAGTAAACTCGATCTGGGGATGGAAGGCAGTGGAGATGTGTTATGGGTAAGGGAAGGAGTCTGGAGCTCGGAGCTGATGCTAGTTATATTTGCCAGCTCGGATCCGATACGGATCCATATTCCCACAGGTTGAAGACAAATGAAGTACAACTACTCAGATGGAATGTTATGGTGAGTACATGATTTCTTTTTAACAACAGGTGCAAGGACAACAATTGCAAACTAAATGTGAAAAAAATGTAGTGTAGTTCATTTTGGTACACAAAATGTCTTCATAGCATACCATACAGGTGACACACCCATCCAGTCAGACACCGTCATAAGGGGATCTAGACACTTGGACAATTCTTTACATTTCAAGAATCATACCTTTGTAATAGTTCAAACACTCTTATCTGACTCAGTTAATACCCAAAGACACCTTCTAGATAAAAATAATCTCAGTTCTCCTTTACAGATCTCTTATCAGATTTATTGAATACATACCCTTTTTGGTTTGTATTTTCTGAAACCTCTAACATACCTCGAGGGACTTTGCTGGTTCTTAACTAAAAAAAAAAATCAGTCGTCTCAAACTCTCAGTTGTATATACAGATTGGCAGCCCTTTTCCTATTTAACAGCTGGCATTTTGTGTAATACACTGGATGGTTTTATTCTTTCATACTTGGTTCTAGCTCTGTATGTTACCAGTGTTTTTGTTGTGTTTGGTTATCTTCAAAGTAAACCCACATATGTAAATGGACAGCCTCAATTCTTCCCCAGTCTATCTTGTGTTCCCTCCTTGAGGCTGGAGAGAACGTCTAAATAACTGCTTATAAACTGATTGCCTATTGCTTGAACTTGTGAACCTAAGAAATCACTTGAGAGCCACTGGCAACCAGCAGTTGGGCCTGTCTATTAAGGAATTATTTTCACCTGGAATGTGATTTGCTATCAAAATAATGGTCTGTGAACATCTTCCATTCTCACAATTTCACCATCTCTCAGCACACAAGGACACGAGTGGGTTCTGCCATGCTTGCTGATATACCAGAGTAAAGTTATACTGTCAGTGTGTACAGCTACTGCACACTTAAGCGAGTTGTGTAACATTTGCAGAATCAGAAAGACTAGGAAGTTCAAGGGTGAATATGAACTTAAATGAGTCACTGAAACCAAAAATCATGCCCAGGACACTGATATGCACATTGGCCTCAGTCTGAACATGCACGCTATACCACCTGAACTTGTCAGCACCCCTACACCCTAGGTTGAAGGTGTCTATAGTGACAGCCTCTACAAAGATTAGAGTTTGGAAGGGACTGCTCAAAGAATCTGTGAGCATATACAGCTATCTGCTGAAACTGTAAAGTCCTATCGGACAGCTTCATGTAACACGAGGCATGAGGGACCATGCAAATGGATGCTGCCGTTAGCTCCAGAGTCTGTAGACAATCAGTGGCTGTAACTGTCAGCATCTGAGTAATGTTTTCTACTGCTTCCCAGAGAGATGTGATCCTGCATTTGAAAACACATGTTCTACATTATAAGCTTTCCAATGTGCATTCAATGAATGTGAAGCTCTGAGTTCACTGTGAAGCCTAGGGACTGGAACAGACTCAAAGGGACTCTTGCTTAGAGTAAATGGACTGCTGTAGAGGAAGTCAGGAACTAGTCATCCACATAAGAGAAAAGTTTCACCCTTGCAGCATCTGGTTCACTGCTATCACAGGTATGCATAAAGTGAACACCCTGGAATAATACGAGACCAAATGGAAGCATACAAAACTCACAGTTTATGGTTCCTAACTAGAACTGCAGAAACCTCTTGCACTCTTTGCAGTTTTTAAGGGATAACAGGCACAGTGAAGGCCCAAAGAGCACATCCAGTCTCATCCTGAGAAACAAGGAACATGCAAAAGGGTTTTTGGAGGATGAACAGGCTGAGGTCACTGAGGTCAAAATTGAGCCTGAGGTCCTTGGTTTTCTTTGGCTCTATGTGGTGCTGGTAGTTTCTACCAGATCCTCCTTTATTCTACTGCTACAGTTAGCCAAGACTGAACCACATCTGGCAAAGGCTCCACTAAAGGAAGCATTACAAAAAGTCATCTTCACATCCTTGGCAAAATTAAGATGAAGCCAGATGCAACAGTACATTGCTTTTGAAAAACAGCAGTGTAAGGTTTGTAACAGCATAGATGGCTGTCAGCTGAGACTGGAATCTGACATTCAGAATCCTCATTTAGAGCCTCATCCACCAACTGGTTCAATCTCGTTAGCTTGCTTTTGCTAAAACTAGAACATTAGACACTTAGTTTACTGCCTTAAAGTAACAAGAGAAGGATGCATAACCATGCTTACTGAGACAGTCCATTGCCCTGGAATCTCAATATAATAGATGGACAGTGGAGCTCTATGGAGTGAGAGCCTTTTATAAGATTGTTGCTATCATGACAGAATCAGGCTTGGGTGTCTTCATCCAGAAAGTTCAGTTACTGGGAGAAGAGAAGACCTTGTCTGGTCTCCTTGGAACAAGTGCCACATCATCAAGGTTTTCCTCACGCTATCAGCACCATCAGCCATACCCATCTTGTAATCTGGGGGAACAACCCAGGAATACATCTGGAGTGACCAGAAAGTCTCCTGCAGCATGCTCTGAAGAGAAGGCAGTCACTGCATGGACCATTCCACTTTCTGCCTCATCCAATCCAGTATTCAAACAAATATGTTTTTTTTTCAGAGGGGAAGGGGAAAGATGAGCCTTCATCTTCATCCAAGGCTGGTGTGACAAAGTCCTTCGGGAAGCCCAAATGCCTCCTTTCTCATGCTGGTAGTTCCTTCTCTGCATCAAGTGGCACTTGGCTGAGGAACAGAAGGCTCAGGACAGTTCAGAACTGTAAGGCACCTGCAAGGGCCCACCAGCCCCTCTGTCCCACTTATGAAAGGGATGGGCATGTATGTATTTGCAGTCAAAACACATGTGAAACAGCTGTGGGTGGACAGGGTGCATCATATGGATGACTGATGGGGTCACAGTCTAAGAGCAGATACCAACACTGAGGCCGACAGTCAGGACTTAAGCACCAAAACAAGAAGCCGTTGAAACACAGGTCAACAAAATCAATCCCAATGTACAAAGTGGGTGATCAAAGCAAAAACACCATTCAATCCTAAGCCCCCAACTAAAACCTCTAACTCTGGTGACCAGATAGGACAAAATAAGTTGGACCTGACTTCACTGTTGAGCCATCTACCCTGAGAGCATTGACACTGCTATCTGCAGGCCCTGCTGATAAAGAAGGCATTGATTCAATGGGCAGAAGACCCAATGAAGTCAACAGACCTAGTTATACTGACTCCTACAGCTGTAGCTGGAAACTCTGCTTTAATGAGACTGCAAAGTGCTCAATGAGATAAAAAAGCTGCTACTTAAGACTTTGCAAGATCAAAGAGTCTCAAACTGTCCAACTAACGAGAGGGGAGAAGGCCTTAGGCAAAGTTCTGCTGGAGAACCACTGACTGTGCCGTTACCATCACCTTCTTGATATGCACATCAAGGCCACTGTGACAGGCTAAAATCTACCTTGAGGATGAAGGTGTAGAAGAAAAAAAGAATATTATGAACCTCTATATAAGATACAGAATAAACAGTCTCCTTCCTTCTATTTTTGGCAGATGAGTATTCCAATACATCAGAAACAGAAATTCTAGGCCATCCTGTGGGTGCACAGCAGAGACTTCTACCAAAAAATGCTTACACACCTCAGGCAGTTCTCAAGATTCATGACCTGGAAAAGGAGAATGAGATAATGGCTAATCCCCCAGTCCCTATCTACTATATATATATTTTTTTCTATTTAGATCATCCTCCTTATCCCTATACTTTTCAGGAACATAGTCTGACTTATACATGGATAATGAAAAGACCACGCCCGGTAAAGAAAAGGGGTTAACTGTTGGCTTCAATGGGGTCAACTTTGAGGACAGCCTTGGACTGGAACCCTAAAGAAGAGAGTCTGAGTACCCTCCTTATACTTTGCTGGAAACAATCTATTTCACCTTCCTTACACATACTATTACATATTTCACAAATCTCAGCATTAACAAAATTCTCTTCCTCAAGGCAAGCTGAATAAAAAGCACGTCTGTCTGTCTTGGGGAAGACCACTTTTAAGTTTCTTAAATAAGTTACCATGTCTGCTTCCACAGTAAAGGTCAGACAAAAAGCACAAAACCAGCTAGTAAATGCAAATTAATCTATGTGAATGAACTGCCAAACTGCCAACAAATATCATTAATGTTTAGAAGGATACTAAACTGACTGAAAAAGTGACTGCAAAGTATATATATATATATATATATATATATATATATATATATATATATATACAGGTCTACCTTGACCCAATGAAATTACATTTTAGCGAAACGTAATTAGGTGAGCTCTATTTCGCGAAAGTGCACTTTTGCTGAAATGCACTTTCGCGAAAACGGACCTAAGCGAACAGCAACGGGGGGCTGTTGCTTAGATCACGGCACAGTAAGGATAAGGGAATATTCCCTTTTCCCCACTGTAGTGCGATCTTGGAGTGAGAATATAATAGTAGCGGGGGCGTGGGGGGCGCTTGCCCTCCTGCATAAATATGGTTAGTGTTGTATTTTTTTTATTATGTTTTTTTTTCTTTGTTTTCTTTTTATTTGTTTTTTGTGAAAGTGCATTTCAGCAAAAGTGCAATTTCGCAAAAACAGCTCACCTTTTCTCGTTTCGTTGAAACGTAATTTTGATGGGTCAAAGTAGACCCACATACAGTTTTATAAAAGTTTCCTGATGTAAATTGCAAGCTATTTTGTTATGAGTAAAAAGCAATTCTGTGGAGTATGCAGTTATAGGTATTTTTGGTGGGGGACAGGTTCATAGGTAAATGCAAGACAGTCTTCAGACAATTACACACACACAGCCAGTAACCAAACAGTGACCAAAGGTGAGAATCAAACCCTATATCTTGTGCCTGTGAGGTAGAAAACCTTAATTATTAAGCTAACCCCAAACCCCCAAGTTTCCAAGAGGAAAATGTTACTGACTGTTGAAATGAAGAAAGTACTCTGCATTGTAATATATCCAGGCTGTATACTGCAACAAGACAGGAAAGGCTGGAAAAAAGCAAAGTAAATATAATGTTATGATCTATGGCTGTTGAGGGGGATGTAAACATATATTGATCATGTTGAATATAGTATTAAAAGTTAACAGCAACTTATCCTGTTTGTATAGAAGTGGATTTCTTGACAGAGGGAATGTGCACAACAGAGTAACAAGTCCCTCACTATTGTAAACAAGTGAATCAAGGAACTAGTCCAGCCTCTGAAGGCAGGACTTTGAGGTAAAAATAGCTTCCAAAGCTATGGATAACCATAAGGCATTTTTCAGTTATGTCCGCAGTCTTAGGGACAACACCCAACAATGTGAGGAATTAGCTGTAGATGGCTTCACCTATGCTCACCATCAATTATCACAGGTTGCCACTGCACTCTGTAAAGCTAAAAACATGGCTTCAATGAGGCCTGACAATATAGCAGGTTGCTTCTTAAGCAGCTTAAATCAGGACCTATCAGGTCCACTAGGATCTATATTTAACCACAGCCTCTGTACTGGCTTTGTCCTGACGGAGTGGAGGACAGCAACAGTCATTTCTCTGCATTAAGGGGGACCATCTACTGAGCCGCAAAATAACAGACCCATAAGTTTGACTAGTCTTGTATGTAAGGCCATGAAAAGAATAACCATGGACCTGATAATGTAGGAAACCTTCAAACACTGGACCCAACCCAATTTGGCTTTGTCAAGGGCAGGTCATGCCTCATGAATTTGGTGGATTTCTTGGAGAAAGTCACTAAGGCCATGGATGAGGGTAAAACAGTGCATAGCACCTACCTCAACCTAGTCAAGGTATATGACACAATTCCCCATTCAAGCATTATAAATAAACTCTCAGAACTGAGCATAAATCCCTACATCACCACATGGATAGCCAATTGGCAGGACACATGGTTAAAGTGGGTGAATCTAGATCCAGCAAGAGGCCAGTTACTAGTGTTGTGCCACACTGCTCAGTGCTGGGACCACTCTTTTTCAGAATATACTTCTCTGACATCAAGGCTAATGTGGAAGGTCTCTGGATGATAAAGTCTGCCATTGACTGCAATCTGGGGCAATCACTGAATCCCCCAGTGATGTAGATATCCCTCAGGAGGGTCTAGATCAGACAAATGACTGGTACCAGAACCATGGCCTAAAATTAAATGTGAAAAAATACATCACCATACCCTTTGGGAAGTCAAATAACCCTGCAAATTACAACATCTAGAGGACAACCTAAAAGTAGACAAACAGGTGAAACATCTAGGTACACAGACAGATAGATAGCATGAACTTTGACTGCCATGCATCCACAGTGGTGTGGAAATCCTTTTATGTGGCACAACTTACAAGTAAAGGTATGGCATACAGATCCAAGGAAATTATAATCCCACTGTACTCAGCCCTCATTAGACCAATAATTGAGTACAATGTGCCATTTGGCATGTACTTAACTAGGCACTTACAGCAGCTGGAGTGACCTCAAATGTTCCTCACAAAGAAAATACAGCGTGTTGACAACATGTCCTATGCAGATAAATGGAAAATAAAAAAACACAAAATACGGACTGAAAATTAAAAGCCCTATCCCTTTATTCTGTTTCCTACCAACTATTAAGGGGTGACCTATGCCTGACCTACTGGGCGCTCACAAATCCAATCCTGATGGAGCTGCTATATATCTTTAAGTCAAACAGTATGAGGGTCATCTGATACAAGGATCTAAACTTAGTCAGTGACTCAAACAAAAAATGCTGAAGAGCCAGATATTTCACTCAAAGATTGCCCCTTTTTTGGAACAGGCTTCCTATTCACATTAAGCAGAGCCCTTCTCTGGCCCTCTTCAAATGCAATTTGGATCAGCGAATGGGGAAATCACAAATTCATGCCTGGGATAGCACATATGTCCCTTAGGGACAGGGACAATCTGTAAAAGGCATAGGCACAAATCCATGCTATCCTCTTGCCCCCAGGGGTCACATATTGGGTAAAGTTATATTGGCTAGGCTTGTAAGGGCTCTTAAGCCATTAGCCTAGTAATCTCCTATGATTACAATTTTTAGTTTAAGATACACATATTTATGTAAATGCTGAAAAACATGAAAATAGTATTTCTTTCTTGTATCGGAAAAAGTAACTAGCTGTTTTTTCCACTACCACCTACTCTTGGACAAAGACAAGAAATTAATTTTGAAACTGTGGGAAGTGAATGATTACACAAGCAACTGCCTTCCCTGCAGCCTTAGTACTTTAATGCTTTAAATATGGCATTGCAAAGTTTAGTTCATTTACGGTTAGCCAGTGTACTTTCCTTAAGTCTAAATGTTGTTTTTTAACAGATACAGATGGGAGGTGAATACAGATGACAATAGATAGCAATCCGATTAAGTGAGAATATACTTTCCGACATGTACACTGGCTTACTTAGCTTTAATTTTAGAACAGTTAATATTTGTGGATGAAGCCATCAATCAATTTGGTGCAACTGCCCCTATTTGGAGGTGTAGATTTTCTTTTTGGAAAGTGCATGCATTTTTTATTTTTAATGATGGTTAAAAGGGAATGGGACTTTTAAAAAGTTTTGTTTGTTTCTTGAGTGTTCTTACTGAAGCAAAAAGTCTGTGGAAATGTGATATATTCAAATAGAGATGAAACGAAGCAACTACATACAAGATCAGCCTGCCAACCACTAGTGTATACAAGTAAGCTGCAAGATGAAATCACAAGAGAACTGTCATGTACAGTATGTAGGAGTAATGTTTTAACAAAATGGCTGCTTTGTCAATGTTAACATTGAATGTAACTATTATTAAAGTTACAGACAGAAAGCAAAGAATGTTAAATTATACTACTAACAAATATCAATAGCACAGGTGATGCATTTGGACTTGAAATGAGAATCTTGATTTGACAAAAAGTTTCACAGTGGACATTTAGCAGACTATCAAGGACAAAGAAAAATGGGAGCAACAATTCTGACTGTCAGATGATCTACAATAGTCACAGCAGAGGAAAAAAAAGACTAGGGAGAGGATTAAACAGGCATGTATTTATATTCCACCAAACACTACTGTTATGGAACTTATCAGAATTTTGGGAGAAATAATAACCTTTCAGCAGGGAAAATTATTTATGCATGGGGGCTAGAACCTCATTTGCAATAGGAGGGGGCTAGAAAGGGAAATATAACAAGGGAGGGTAAGTTTCTGACAAATATATTACAACATTTGGTATGGAAGATGTGAATTCAGTAGCAGGAACTCAGAATTTACATACAACTCCACCAGATACTTATAGAGACTTAGGGGCCTAAGACGATACAAATAATCAATAGACCATACAGAGGTATTAAGACATATTTTAGAAATTTTACAAAAAGTTGTACAAGGCAGAGGACTGAGAATACTAGGAAAATACTGAAATGAAATATTTATGAAAGACAAAGTTATGTCAAGGTTAGTGGAAGACTAAGTTCAACAAGAAATAGTTAAAATAAAAAGACATTAAATAAAAATACTGCTGTATAATCAGTCAGCAATGAGGTCCCAGGAAGATGCAGCATTAATTTGGAAGTAAGGAGGTAAGAGTGATAAACATATGAAAGGCTTTCTTGACAATATTTTAAAAGCGGTATGTACCAGCATCTTTGAAGAAAGCAGTGGTGGCAGTATTATCAATTTCAGATACATCTTTATATTTTTAAACCATAATTATAAAATGTATCAGCCAAGAGAAAAGGCCACAGTTGATGGATATGCATCAGTGTGGTTCTCTGGAAAGTTGGGAAGCATTTTATAGCATTAACAGAACAGTGATTCAGGGCAAAGCGGAGTGCAAGAAAACACCACTATTGTTGGTGAGTCTTTATGCAGGAAAGGCATTCAACAGAGTCATCTGGGCTTTTATGTGTAGAATAATGGCAGCAACTGGCATTCACTGATAGAATACAGTCAATAAGGGGGGATATATTAAGGGTCACAGGCAAGAATTAAGGTGAAAAGTCTCTTCTCTGACAAACTGTGTTTGAGTAGAGGAGCCAGGCAAGGATGTCCTCTTTTCCCCTCTGCCATTTTGTTTTATATTTAAAGCAAGGAAAATAGCAACAACCGTACAAAATATTAAGAACAAAACCAGGAGAAAAGAATTTTACCAACAGGATGTCTACAAATAGAGATATAAAAAGAGGCAACATGGGGCTGCACTTAATTAGAGAAAAATAGCAAAGAAATCAAGTATTAAGAGCAATTAACTGGGGAGAAAAGGCTAATAGAGTTGGATGAAACTAAGCAGAAGCAGGAGTTAAGAGACTACTTACCATATCAGGGCTCAATAACAGAACAGAAAGCAAAGAGAAAGGAAAGGGAAGAACTAAATTAAAGACCAACTCTGGTAGAGTTTTTAAGCTCCCACTAGAGAAGATGCTGTTAAAAAAGAGAGAGGAAATAGAGCATTTAAAATACTGCATGAGAACTACAAGAATCAGATGATACTAGAAAACTAGATGAAAGAGAACAGAAAGCAGAGTTACAAAGGAACAATGGGGACATTTGTAGAGCTCCCAAAAAGTACAGGAAGTCTCATATTTGTGCACTGAAGTGTTTGCATAGGTATTTCATATTGCAAGACAACTTCAGATGATTTTCCTCAGGAATACAGCAAATGTGACGGAGAAGAAAGTGAAAACTGGATGCATGTTTCTTGGGAATCTAATGAAAGAGTCACCATTCTTACCCGTTGTGCAGAGAGGCCATGAGTGTGTGGAAATGGGCGATGTCCTCCAGGAGCTTTCTTCTTGCAACTCATATTCCTGGGATGCCAATGTGTTGGCTGACAAACTCAGCAGAACTATATTGAATCCTCATAAATGGCCCCTCAATCTGACAGTGGCAAAGTGCATTTTTGATCTTTGGGGTCAACCATGCTGCACCCTATTTGCATTCCCAGCCAACAACAAATGCAGCATGCCCATATCCCCCCATCCGGGGAGTCACCGAGGGATGCTCTAGTCCATGACTGGCCTCCAGGTCTCCTCTACGCCTACCCTCCCTATCCCTGTTATCCCCAAGATCTTGCAGAAGGTGCATCGCCTGAGGACACCCCTGATCCTCATTGCCCCTTTCTGGCCTCGTCAACCATGGTTTCCCTTCCCAAGGACTTACCTGAAGTATCCCCCTTGGATAATGAATCCCTGTCAGGATCTAATCTCCCATCTGTCAAAGGCTCCCTCTTCCCAGTGTTCGGACCCTTCGTCTAACCACATGGTTTCTCCAATTCCAGTGATTTTGAAACAGTCCAGGCTAGCTTTCCCTATCAAGATGGTCATCCTAGCCTCTCAAAAACCTTCCATCTGAAAGGTTTATAGTAGCAAATGGAAAAGGTTTTCTATCTTGCCCAACAGCAGGAATCTGGACCCTTTTTCTGGATCGGTGCCGGATATTCTCTTGTTCTCGCCCTCACTCTTTCAGGAAGGGGCAAGTTTTTCTACTATTAAGCTTCAGTTAGGAGCAATTTCCAACTTTAATGAGAATAGTAAGCCTACGTTCTCTTCCAGACTCTAAGACCTTCATGAAAGGCACATTATTTCTAAGACTGCCTGTTAAGGATCCCCCACCTCCTTGGGATCTAACCTGACTCAGAGCCCTTTTGAGCCTACTAGTTCATGTCAATTGAAGTTTTTGTCATGGAAAACAGCCTTTGTAGTAGCTATAACCTCGGCTAAAATGATATCTGAGCTACAAACCCTTTCTATAGCTCCCCCGTATATGGTCTTCCACAAAGATAGAGTGTCTTTTCAAATGAATCCTTACTTTTTGCCCAGGGTCTCCACTGAACCCAATCTAAACCAATGTATTCAATTACCAGTTTTCTTCCCCAATTATTCCAATAAGGGAGAGTATATTCTGCATACTTTGGATGTACACAGGCAATTGTGACTTTATCTGCATAGGACTAAGGAGTTTCGCAAATCAGACCATCTTTTTGTGGCCTTTTCCCTGAACAGATGTGACCTTCCCATTTCTAAAGTGACCATCTCCAAATGGATTTCTAGCTGTATCTCGACAGTCTACAACAACAAACATCTTGAGGTTCGGGTAAAGGTTAGAGCTCATTCTACTAGGTCTGTGGCTACTACTTCTGCCTTCAAGGCCAGACTCTCCATTAATGACATTTGTGCTGCCAGTTGGTCTAATCCTTACACCTTTACATCCCATTACAAGCTGGATTTGGTGTCAAGGAACAGGGCTTTCTTTGGTTCCAACAAGGATGGGGGATGATGGAAGGGAAATGTGAGGAATAATGACATAAGATAACACAGATGCCAAGTTTTGGCAAGTATATATAACTCTATCTGATGTCATCCATGCCATTATTCCTCTCTGGAGTTAGAGTCCCCAGCTACAACACACCCTGAGGGGACTCAAGGAAGGACATGTCGACGGTGGTGAACCACATTTTCGACCACTGGGGTCCAATCGTGCTGTGCTCTATTTGCCTCCCCAGTCAACAACAAATGCAGCATGTACTTCACCCTGATCCCATCCTAGTAGTAACCAAGAGATGCTCTAGTCCACAAATGGCCTCCAGGTCTCCTCTGCATTTACCCTCTTATCCCCAAGGTCTTGCAGAAAACGTGTTGCCCAAGGACACCCCTGATCCTCACTGCTCCTTTCTGGCCTTGTAAACCATGGTTTCCCTTCCTAAGTCTCAAGTGAAGTTTACCCCTTGGATAGTGGATCCCTATGAGGATCTAATCGTCCATCCATCGGGGCTCCCTCTTCCCAGTCTTCGGATCCTTCATCTAACAGCATAGTTTCTCCAATTCCAGTGATTTTGGTACAGTCCAGGCAATGAGCCATCAAGGAATTAGTGAGGGATGTCAGAGTAGAGAGCTTCAGAGACACCATTTTGAGGTCCTCCTCCAGCAACAACTCTGTAAGAGAAGTAGTGAGCTCTTTGACCAAGTCCCTTTGACGGCGGGTGAAGTATGCCAGGTAATTAATTGCCCTCACTCCAAAGGTAGTTGAGGCAAATACACGCATCCCATGCTGGTCAATAGGCCAAGACTCGCTGTTTGGGGGATGGACCATGGAGCTCTGCTCCACCAGCTCCTTCTTGGTCGCAACAGCAACCACAATGGCATGGACTGGGACTCCTTTGCTCCAGAAGGGTTGGTTTGCAGAAGGACTAAGAACTTGTCTGCTCGCTTAGGCACTGTTTACACAGTGCTGGGTTCCTTCCAAGCTCTGCTGGTGATAAAATCCACCAACTTGTCAACAGGGAAGTGGCACCCAGGAAGTTTATGGGCCTGTTCCAAAGCCTTCAGAAACATGGAGTCCTCCAAAGACAGGGGTTGGGAAGACCATCCGCCCTTTTGTTTCAGGATCTCAAGAATGTCCCCAAAGGAGACATCATTGGGCATAGATCTGGGAACCCATCTTCTTCATCAAAGTCCGTGTCTTCTGTGAGGGACTCCATAGGAGAGTCCAAGTGCCTCCCTCTTGCACTTTCTCTTACGAGGTGCCTCAGGGAGCACTCAGAAGATGCAGGGATCCCAGGAGGGGAGGAAATCCCTTGAAGGCTAGAATGGGAGGGCTGACCCTGGAGAGAATGAGAAGCCTTATCACCCAAAGTAGAGATGGGTAGGAAAGGACCCAGAGGAGCAGCAGATGTTACTCCAGTCCCAGAAAAGGTCTTTTCTACCACCCGGAAGGCCAACGGGCTGAAAGCAGTCCCATCCCCATTCCTGGAGGGTGAGGCTGCCTGGAAAGGAAGAAAGGAACCAGCAACAGCCCCACGGCTCCTAGACGATACTGGTCTGAAGCTGTCAAGGTCCATGGCCCCCAGGGGAAGGGATCAATCCAAAAGACCTGGACTGATCATGTCCCCACGAAGTACACGCTGACTGCTCTGGCATGGGACCCACTCTGGTCCGAGGGCTTTAGAACACAGCAGGCCAGGGACCCTGACGAAGTCGAGAAAAAGGGAATACTCAACATAGTCATGTTCTGACCACAGGAAACCATGTCCCAAGATTCTGAAACCCCTGGAGTCGGAAGAGAAGAATTGTGGGCTGGGAGTGGACAGGTTCTCCTAGCCAAATGGGCTGGGGGATGCCAGAAGCCCCAACTCTATCTGGACTTTGAGGAAGCACCCCATCATCCTGTCCATATATGGAGGTAATAAACTCATGGATGATCTAGAGGATTGGGTAAACTTGGCTGGGGATCCATCCCTGGACTTTGCAGACCTGTCTCTATGCTCTGTAGATTAGCTACTAGGTCTAGGAGCCAATGAAAACAAATGCCTGGAGGACTCAGTCGAAGCAGAATCCTCGATAATTATAGGGAGGACCTGACAAACCTGTCAGATCTGAAGGTCAAGAGGAGGAAGCAATCAGATCCAACAAACTGGTCAAATCCGAGGAAGGTCTGACTTGCCCTGATACAATGGCCTCTAAACCGAGGTGGCTCTGGATCTGGTAGAAGCATCCACAGGTCTGGGATGTGAAGACCTCGGATCCGAGACAGCCAGGGCTGGGGTTGGATCCTGGGATCTAGGATCTGACAGCCTGGGTTTCTTAAGAGGCTACAAGAGGAATGGAAGGAGCCCTCTGTTTAAGATGAGAAAGGGAAGCCTTGGAGGGAAGACACAAGGACCTCCCCTGAACCAAGTAATAATTTGTTATGGTGCTCCACCAAGGCCCTGGGGTTGAATGCGTCACAGACATTGCATTCAATCTCCAGGTGAGGAGCCCCTAAACAATACAAGCACTCCTTATGCAAGTCAGAATTGGCCATCGTCCAACCGCATGCGGAGCATTTCTTGAACCCGGTGGGTTTCTCAGACATGCTTGAAGATAAAAAGAAGGAAGACAACATAGAAACACTACCAAAGAAGCCTAAACAGACTATGGGAAAAAATACCAAACTCCTAACTGGAAAAAAAAGGAAGAGAACTACCATGTCAAAAAGTTAAGATTTCTAAGGGAGGGGAGGTAAAGACAATACAGGCATTAAGATTAAACCCCAAAGATTAACTAAAGCTAAACTAAAATTAAATTAGATACTAACAATAAGCTGAATTAGAAAGCACTTATCTGCAAGAGCCAAGATCACATCCATAGCAGAAAGTGGAAAATGAGAGTAGACGGCATCAAGGGATTATGGGAGAGGCAGGAGCTTGAGCCTTGGATCTGTCTGAGCTAAAGTTGCCATCTTGGATCCAATATCAGATCCAAGACCTACTGTGAGGAATGATGACATGGATAACATCAGATCATTAGGTTAACTAATGGTAGCAACTAAGGAATCGATTCATTTGAGCTAGGAGTAGGAACTGAATTGCTTAGAGACAGTAAAGCATTGCTAAAAATTTAATACGACTGGTGGTCAAATATGTAGTTACTACAAAATGGAAATCAAACTCTAAAGCAACCATTATAGAAGGTTTTGGGAAGGAGCAAATGTCAAATAAGTAATTGTGGGAACAATGCATGCAGAATTATATTAAAGAGGAAAAATGAAGTCTAAATGAAGGCAAGAAATTAGCAATTTCTGTAATGCTGGAGTAAGTGAAAATTGTCAGAAAACATGTATACTGCATGGCAGTAACAGAACTCTTATTCCCAACTTATCTTCTTTTCTATTAGCATATATAAACTCATGCTGTAACTTAAAATGTAATGATATAATAAAGATGCTAAAAAAGTAAAAAAAAATTATCAAAAGCTAAATATCTTTTTATGAGGCAGAATTCCAAAAGGAAGCCTTAACAGATGGGGTCACAAGCATAGGATAAGACAAAGTAGTTCTTTGGTTTCAGTTATAAGGCCGTGGTGGTGCAGTGGTACAGTGGTTAGCATTGTCGCCTCACAGCAACAGGTTCTCCCATTCGATTCTTGGCTGGAGCACCTTCTGTGTGGAGTCTGCATGTCCTCCCCGTGGTTGAGTGATGTCTAAATACATGCAGGTAGGTCCATGCATGCATGGATGTGCCTTCTTTGAAGGCTGGGCATCGGGCTGGCAACTAGGCACTGTAAAAATCCACTGCCAATCATTAGCAGACTGGAGTTACGCTGTGGCGACCCCTAACTAGGAAAAGCCGAAAGACTTTTTTTTTTAGTTATTTGGTTTCAGTTAAAAAAAAATGTATAATATTTTTATACACACACACACACACACACACATAAATATAAATATATATATATATATATATATATATATATATATATATATATATATATATAGGTCTACCTGATACTGCCAAAATCCCACTTCATTGAACTTCAGAAAGATGAGATGACTCTGCCGAAAACGTATTTAATTTATTTATTTAAAATTTACTGACCGGGAAAGTCAGACTAGGACACAGCCTATTTTCAGTGGAGGCCTGGGGAGAAATGCTCCAGACACATGTCTTTGGAATGTGGGAAGATACTGGAGCACCCAGAGGAAACCCATGCAAACTCTGCACAGAAGGCACCCCAGCCGGGAATCAAACTGGAGAACCTCTTGCTGTGAGGTAACAACGTTAACCAGTGCACCACTGAGCCGCCCTTATATACTAGTCTTAGTCATGGGGATACATTTAGGGACTAGTTTAACAAATATCTGGATCACTGCACTTTTACTCTGGGAAACAAACCACTTGGCCACCATGGTGAACTTTGCCCTACTCCCCATTACATTGCAATCTCAGAGTTAGTATATTTAGTCAGGGGAGTGTGGGTGGGGATGGCGAGTGTGAGTGGCAAAGCCCCCCACTTGAGTAGGTTTGATTTGCTTTGGTGTATTTATTATGTCATGGAGGCCAAGTAGTTTGTTTCCCCAGAGTAAAACTGCGATGATCTGGGTGTTCATTATATTAAGTGTTCGGCAAAGTCGTTACATGCTTTTGATTTGCAGGCAAGTGAAAATTTGATAAAACAAAGCAGACCTACATATATCTATATACATCTATTTTATATATATATATATATATATATATATATATATATATATATATATTTGTAGACATAAAAACTGTGTGTGTGTATGTATGTATATATATATATATATATATATATATATATATATACACACACATACATATATATATATATATATATATATATATACACACACACACACACATACATACATATATGTATACACACACACACACACATTCCTACTACTGCTCCACAGAATCCATGGCTCATTAGATTACATAATTTCTTTCCTCATACAAACTCTGGTGTAACAACACTACATCAGTCATTTTCCCACAACAGAAGAAAGACAAATTAGAAATCAATCAGGTTTTCTCACTTTCAGATAGTCAATTAAAATGGAAAAACAAATTCTCATTTAAATATTGACAACTGCTCCACTTGGAAAGTCTTGTAATTGCATTTTATGCTCCTTGATGTTTCTGTCTCCAAATCCTTGTGTGAGTTAAAGACAATTAAGCACTTCTTGGGGAAACTGCAAATAGTAACACTTTACATTTCAAACACATTTTCTTTTTTACTTTTATACACCTTTCTCATATTCCTAGAGAAAGGTTACAAAGTTACATGCATTTTCCTGCCAGTAAAAGCACATACTGCTTGGCAAATACATTACCAATATGAAATAAGAAAAAAAAAATCACATCTTAAAACTATGCTTCTCTAGCGTGGTACCCCAACCAGCACTACAGAGCCATCACTAAGGGAGCCATCAGTGTATCTCCTATTTTTATTTCTCAACTCCCATGTATGCTCATTCACATCCAAGGGGATGTCATGAAATAAGCCTTTGTGATGCATGCCATTCCTCTACATGACACAATCGACTGATTCTGCCACTGTGATCCCCGGTCTCCACCAGGGAGTCTACCATAACAAGTGTGCGTATTTGCACATTCTCTACCCTTTGTCTTAGAGAACTGAGCAGCTCTAGCTCTTCCCATCTCTCCTCTCCCACATCAACTCCAACATGCACCTGAGATGCTTGTAGAACTTTGGTTGCCTGGGTCATAGTCAGAGCTTTATCCTTTTATTCCAAAGAAGCTAGTAGTTTATCACAATTACCACAAATGCATATGTGTGGGAGGGCTGCAATAAAGTCTGAACCTTAGATGTTTCACAATATTGACTGATGAAATTATGTAGTCTGCTTGGTGACAATTTTTCTCAAAGTTTCTGTTGGGTACAAAGTTCTAGAAAACAGTTCTAGAACACCCTCTATCATGTTTACTCCTTTTGTAACATCTTTCTTGAATCACTGCATTTTAAAGTATGACAAGGGCACAATTACATTAATAGAAAAGAAAACCAACCAACATTGTCATTGTCATGTACTATACATGTTTTATGTAACAAATTTCATTCACTACAATATTACACAAACTGTTCAATTCCTGTCTTCCCTTAAACCTCATCCTTCCTCATGAATATTTTATATCTAATATTCCCACAAATTCCATATGTTTCTATATAATTTGTTCCTTTCTTTTTCTAAAGAACCTGCTCCAGATCTTTTAATGTTTGTACAATAATCAGTATTTCAATTATAGTTGTTTTCAATTTTAATTTCTAGCAACTGCTTTTTGTCAGCCAACAGCATTAAGACAGTAGGGCCTGCCTATGTCTAGGCAATTCAGATATTATATCCCAGGTCAAGAGTAGTTTCCTTAACTATAACCATTTGCTCTCCACAAAATTTCTGACAAAGTCCCCAATTATCTCTCCCTTTCCTATCACACCCTCAGCATTACCTGAGGAAAATTGTTTTAAATCTGCTTGACATACAAAAACACACATGCAAACGCTTCTATGAAGAAATCCTAGACCACCTTAACTTTTTGCATATTCAGGAGCCATACAAATGTCCTCCCATTATTCCTCTATAAACTGCCTTTCCATTCTTTTCTAACCTCTTCTGATCTACTCTTATATTTTTCATGCAATATTTTATAAGCCCTATTAATTATTCCTTTCTTTAACAGCAGCTTCTGTTCAGACTCAATTAAAAAACTCTACCAGAGCTAGTCATTCACCTAATACTCCCCTTTATCATCTTCTTCTTTGCCTACACTCTGTTACCAATCCCGGGTATGGAAGGCAGTCTCTCCAACTTGCAGTCCAAACTTCTGCTTAATATCATCCTCACTATATCACATTCCCTACCCCTCTCTAGGTTTTACCTCAGAGTACCATGATTTCTAGGCTAATTTTCTACAATAAATTCCAGCCTTCCTGCTTATTTCCTATGTTCTCACTCGCTAGCATTCCTGCTGAGAAAATCTCATTTCTCCACTCCCATGTTGCCTTATTTTTGAATACCTTTAGTTACTTCATGAATACAATATTTTGTACGGTTGTTATTTTCCGTAAGGACCTGCATCCAAAATCATGCTCTCTATTTCTCAAACTCCCTCTCTATTTCATCATCATCCCTTTCTACTTTGATTTATAACCTTCTGATTGTGTTATGCATGCAAGCCTTAAATGTGAACCTCTAATGTATCACTTCAAATAAGGTAATCTTAAACCACATTGTTCTATGTGGAAATCAATTTACCCCACTTAATCTCTTGTCTTCTTTCCCTCCCAAATAAACTTCAACTCCTTATGAATTACCATCAACAACTTATCCTCTGGTAGATAAAAATATCTCTGACCTGTATATAAAACTAAAGGGACTATAAATATTTTACTACTTGTATCATATTATCTTTTATCTATAATCAAAAGCTTCCCACTTCTCAGTTTTTGTAATATCTTGTATAATCTCTTCCCACATATCCTTTGCTGCCATAACAGAATCCTTTTTAATCCATATACCCAAATAATTCATCTTATCATGCCCCCAACAATCATGTTTACTCCTAATAGAAGTAGGCCCAGCCTGCCACTTTGTGAGTGGCCATGGCATACAGAAATGTTTTCAGTGCAGCACTTTGACAGACTTTCTCTGGATCCCAATCTTATTGTTACTTGTGTTGGCATAACATTTGCTTTCACTTTCTAAATCAAATAAATACTGTTCAAGAGCATAATTTGTCTTCTGAACGAGGAATCTTGGCAAAGATTGTGTAACTGACATTTTCTGTTTCTCTGCATTATTGCGTCTTACTTGTCACCAAACAAGGACTATTTTGTCCATGAATGTGCATAATTTATTTTAATTACATATCTCTAATTACAGCCAGCTGTCCCTGATTTTTATTCTGTGTGTGTGGAAAGTTTTGGACAGAGTTAAGTCTCAGTACTAATCAGAGATTTTAAAAGTAAACTGGAAAAGTTGGTTAAAGTTGCATGTAATGCAGTGCAAAACTAGTGGTTAGAAAAACATGAATAGGAGAGTAACTGAAGTTTTCTTAGCCTAAGGGAAAGACTTTCACAGTATGATACTGAATTAAACTAAATGAGAAAAAAATACACCATCTACAAACTTTACCCAAAGTTACACACATCTGACTTAAAGTAATCAGGTTGCTGTTATACCTCAGTGAAGGAATAACATATGCAGGGGCACTCCTTTTCTGCAAAAGTACATGTTGAATGAATGCAAAACTATTTTCTTTCTGTTAAACAAAAATGAAATACCTTAAAACAAAGCCTAACCTGGAAGCACAATGGCACACTGATGAGCACTTCTCCTTAACAATGATAGGTTCTCAGTTGAGGCATTTTATGTGCAAAAACTGCATGCACTCCCTGTAACTATGTATTTTTTGGGGGTACTCCTATTTCTTCTCATATCTCAAACACATGTCACAGGTGAAATGGTGTCCCTCCAGATTGCCCAAAAAATGTGCATGCCATGTGTCCATGCATATTTGTGAGTCTTGCAATGGACTGGTGCCTTGTTCAAGATTAGTTTCAGTGTCATGTACTCCCATTACCCTGAAATAGATAAGCAAGTAAATGGAAAATGAACAAATGAAAAATTGACTTGTTCCCTTTTAAAAACTATTTTTTTAATTTACTTAAGAATTTAGTAGGCAGCTGTCTGGCCCAAGAATCGTTTTCAGCCACAACCCCAGACACAGGCACACAAAAACAATGTTTGGTAAAACTATGCAGCACATACCTTGAACAGGTTGTTCATATAGAATCACAATCAATGAATAAATAGATACATTTATTACCTACACTGAATTATATTAATGCTGCACAACAAGCATAATAAAAATAACCATAGAATCATAATGTGGGCTGGTATAAGAGCCAGGCAACATCCACTGCATGACTGCAGTTCTTTGACTGAGTGGATTTAGTCAGAAGTTGCAGATGTGGCCTTCCTAGACTTCAGCAATACATTTAACATGATGCAATGTAAAAGGTTACTGAACAAATCAGAGAGTCCTGGGAGTGGCTCTTACAGCACCTGGTTAAATGAACAGTGTGTATTCAGATGGAAGGATTGCAATTATGGAGTGGACAACTTTGATCAGTCCCTTTCCATGTCCTGATAAGGAAAAGGTATGGAATAGACCACAGATCTGACAGAGGGGCAAGATGAAAAATGGGCTAATACATGACTGCTTACATTCAACAAAAATAATGCATATGGGAAACAGAATGTCATGTTAGGACTACACAGCTGTGGAGGGAGGATAACGGCAACCTAAGGGAAAAGGGAGCTAGCATATTAGATCACCTGAATGCAAACACTCAGGGACAGAAAGCAGCAAGGAAGCTTGGTGAACTACATAAACAGCATCAACAATAAAAAAGATATTATTGTAGCTCTTTCTAGACAATGTTAAAACCACATCTCCAGCACTGTGTGCAATTTTGTAGACCTTTTCAGTGTAACAGATATGATAGAAGCAGTTCAAAGATGAGCAGCAAAAATGGTGTGTGATGCACCAGAAGCTTGCCTCACCTAGTCTACCCATGTCACTTCCTACTAGATATTTACTGGGTATTGGATTTGTGGTAGTACGGAGCTAATGGCAAGGGAGAAGGATTCTGCTAGCATGTATTTATATTCCACCTAAGGGTCTATATTAGAACATCAAATGTTCTAACTATCGAACGCTCTGAAGAGTGAAAATGCAGGAACTCTAAATCATTAATGTGGGGGGCTGCGTCCCCGACACCCCCTGCTAAATATATATTCCACCTCCGAGATTGCACTACAGTTCACTGTACTCTAACCTCAAAAAAAGCAGTTCGAGGTCCTGCATTTTCGCTCTTTAGAGCATTCGATATTTAGAACATTCGATGTTCTAATATAGACCCTCCACCTAAAACTGCTATTATGAAGCTTAGGAACATTTTAGGAGAAATAATCAGCTTTCAGCAGGGGATATTACTTACAGATGAGTACTGGAACGTGAACTAGGAGATAATTTACATATTATTCCCAAAGGTACATTAACTAGGCTAGACTAGACAGAAATTACAGTTTACAGTAATGTGCATTTAATTCAAAGCTTTGACACACACATCCAATAACTATTTCAGATCATGTGCCAATAACAACTAAGACAAAAATGCAGCATAATGAAGTAAAAATGAGACACATGCGTTCCCCTACCTACCTGTTAAAAACAGAGGAATTTAAGTAATGGGTAGTGGAAAATATTCAAGAATTATTAGGGAAGATAGGCATTTCTTCGTAAGCTATAGCTAGTGAATGGGATAAATTAAAAGTGGAGTTTAAAGTAGGGTAGAAATAAAAGAAAAAGAGATGTGGTTACTTAGAGGTGCTGAAAAAGTTTAAAGAATAAAGGGAATGTCACAGAACAAGAGGAGGCACAAAGTACAGTTTTGTACCTACCATAAATGTAGATGTTCGAGTGCTAATACAGCTGCAGTCATAACAGATGGGTTTTCCTGCCGTCAGGCGGGTCCTCGGTCGGCCGAATTCCAATGTCTAGGTCCGGCGTCGGTTGTCGTCACTTCTTCCCTGACGTCAGTGCGACAGGGGTATAAAAGAACCAGCCGACGCCATTTTCTTCAGTTTTTCTTGCCCCAAATGTCAGGTGCCCCCAGAAGGAAGGCAATACATAAATTTATGTAATAATGCAATGCAGTATAATCAAAAAACAGTAGTTGCAAGCAAATACACCATAAAAGAATACCCCAATCAGGTTGTATGAGGAGGTGTTAGCCATTAGGCCTGTTCCAGAGGTGAAGGAGGGAGGGAAACCTGTACTGCAGCTGTATTAGCACTCGAACATCTACATTTATGGTAGGTACAAAACTGTACTATGTTCATCGTGCATACAGCTGCAGTCATAACAGATGGGTAGAATACCAAAGCTAAAAAAGGGGTGGTAGGCACTAGGTGGAACTAGGAGGAGCCAGGATGCCCTGCAAAACTGCAGTGGCAAAACCTGCTCTAGATTTGGAGTATAAAGGCAGGTGATAGTGCTTGGAGAAAGTATGCACAGAACTCCAAGTGGCAGCTTCCAAAATATCTTTGGTAGGAACCCCCCTGAGGAAAGCTGCAGAGGTAGCTGTGGCCCTTGTGGAGTGAGACCTGATGCCTGCAGGTACAGTTTTACCATGAAGAGAGTAACAAAAGCGTATGCAGTGGGCTTTCCATTTTGAGATTGTCTGTTTGGAAATAGGCTTCCCTTGAGCCTCTGAAGCATAGGACACAAAGAGTTGCTCTGATTTTCTGAAAAGCTTTGTTCTGTCCAAATAATAACATAGTTGTCTGTGAATGTCCAAGGAATGTAGTAGTCTCTCCCCTTTGTTACGAGGATTGGGGTAAAAGGTAGGCAAGTGGATAGCCTGATTCAAGGCTACCCTGGATACTACCTTTGGCATAAAGGAAGGATTGGTTCGTAAGGAAACTCTGTCCTGATGGAAAATGATGAAAGGCTGCACAGCCATGAGGGCTTGTAGTTCCGAAACCCTGCGAGCTGAGGTGATAGCCAGCAGGAAGGCTGTTTTCCAGGACAAATATTGCAGTTCTGTTGAGGCAGCTGGCTCAAAAGGAGGCAAAGTCAGTTTCTCTAGAACGAAATTGAGATCCCAAGCAGGCACTGGTTGTTTCCTTGGGGGTTTCATATTCTTAGCCCCTCTGAGGAACTGCCTTAAGAGGGGGTGAGAGAATAAAGGAGGATCAGTGTTGTATTCTGCAGAAATGGCTGAGGCATGGATTTTGATGGAAGAGAATGAAAGTCCACTGCTTAGCATCTCAGCTAGGTACTGTAATATTGGAGGTAAATTCAGTATTCCAGGGTTCTGGCTCTCTTTCTCATTCCAAGCACAAAACCGTTTCCATTTGGCGGAGTAGGCTTTTCTAGTAGAAGGTCTTCTGGCCTCCAAAATGACCTCCTGTACCTCCTTGGAGAGTAGGGTCTGCTGTGATTTTAAGGAATCTTCCATGCGGCTAGATTGAGTGTTTTCAGCTGACTGTGAAGAGTTTTGAAGTTGTGCTGAGTCAGTAGAAGAGGCATTAGAGGCAGGATCCATGGTGGGGAATGTGTTAGACTCCTCAGGAGTGGGCACCAGTGTTGTCTTGGCCAGTCTGGAGTGATGAGAATCATCTTTGGTCTGTCTGCTCTGGTTTTTAATAGAACTTTGGGCAGCAGAGGAAGAGGTGGAAAGGCATAAACTGTCATTGTTGTCCAACTGAAAGAGAGTGCATCAACTTTCCAGGCCTGTAGATGAAAGGTCCTTGCCAATTGGCGATTTCTGTGGGAGGCAAAGAGGTCTATGTCTGGCCTTCCCCATGCTTGAATTATCTTTGAAAAAACTTGAGGATGCAACTTCCATTCGTGTGGATCTGTCATATTTCTGCTTAGGTTGTCTGCCAGCGTGTTTTCCTTGGCTGGCAAGAACTGTGCTTGAAGCTCGATTTGCAATTCTAGAGCCATGTTCCAAAGAGACATGGCTAGCCTGCATAGGGGGTAGGTTCCTCCCTGTTTGTTTATGTACCACATTACTATGGTGTTGTCTGTCCTTATCAATAGCTGGCCTGGATGCAGCAGGTCTTTGAAAGCTATAATAGCATTTATTACTGCTAGCATTTCCTTTTGATTGATGTGTAGGTGCTTTTCCTTTTGGGACCATCTGCCCTGAATGCACCGATCTGTCATGTGCGCCCCCCAGGCGTAATCCGAGGCGTCTGTTGTGATGGTTTGACTTGCTTGAGGCTTGCAGAATGGGAGACCTGGGTTTGTTTGGCATGCTTGAGCCCACCACAGAAATTCCTTTTGAAGACATGGAATTAGTGGTATTATTGTTTCCAAGCTGTGGCTGTGCTGAGACCATAGGTTTTTCAGGTACCATTGAAGTTTCCTCATATGCAGCTTTGCACATGGGATTAGTAGGATGCAAGATGCCATGAATCCCAGAGCCTGCAGGATTTAACTTGCAGTCAGCCTGGTGAAAGTTGCCAGTTTTCTGAAGTATTGAGTTAGTTGCCCTTGTTTCTCTGGCGTGAGGCAGGCCATCTGGGTGTTTTTATCCAAGATGGCACCGAGGAAAATTATTGTTTGAGAGGGTATTAGCTTAGCCTTGATTTCTTTTTGTTGACTGTGTATCCCAGGGAATTCAACAATCTTATTACAAAAGCCAGATGTTTCAGAAGTATGTGCTGCCCTTGGATCAGGCAGTCGTCCAAATATGGGTATATTTGTATCCCTTGCAGTCTGCAGTAGGCAATTACTGATGCCAGGCATTTCGTGAACACTCTGGGCGCAGTAGATAAGCCAAAGGGCAATGCAGAGAATTGATAATGTGTTGAACCTGCAAGAAATCTGAGGTATCTTCTGCAATCTTGTCTGATTGGGACATGCAGGTATGCCTCCTTGAGGTCCAATGTTACCAGCCAAGACTCCTTGCCCAGCATGGGAAGAAGCTGCTGTAATGTGAGCATCTTGAATTTTGGCACGAGTAAAAATGTGTTTAGGATGGATAGGTCAAAAATAGGTCTCCAATCTTTGCCCTTCCTTGGTACCAGGAATAGTCTGGAATAAAAACCTTGACCCTGTTCTTGTGCAGGTACCTCTTGAATAGCTTTCATGTCCATGAGATCTGAAATTTGTTTTGTGCCTCTGCCCTTTGATTGTGTGGCAGGTTTGGCATGCCTCTCATTTTTGGAAGGGTGTGAAAGTGGAATCTGTAGCCTCTGTCTATAATGTCCAGGATCTATTTGTCTTTTGTGACAATATGCCAATTTTTTGAAAATAATGCCAGTTTTCCGCCTAAAGGTGCTGCCATTTGAGCCTTGCTTGGCATGCAAAGGGGAAAGTCATTGGTTCTGCTTTCTGAATGGCTGTGAACTATCCTCACTACCTCTTTGGGTAGGTGCTTGCCATTGTCTGCCTCTAAACGATCCTTGAGATTGCCCTCTACCCCTCGGGCGCCTGTATCTACCTCTTTGGGGTCTGTCCGTCGCTGGAAAGGACAAATTTGTTGAAGGCCAATTTCTACTGAAACGTGGAGGTTGTACCTGTAGGAAATCTTTCACTGTTTGCATTGATTTTGCCTTTTCCTCCATTTTCTTTAATACCTCCTCAGCTTTAACACCAAACAATACATCTTTTTGCAGAGGTGCATCCAGTAATTTAGCTTTGACATGATCTGGTAAGGTTAGCTCTTTGAGCCAAGCATGTCTACGTATGACTGATCCTGTAACAGCAGCTCTACATGAGGCCTCTAAAGCATCAAAACCACATTGCAAGGTATGTTTACCTACTTGTTCTGCATTATGTATCAAATCCTGCAACTCCTTCAAATCTGGTTGTTCAGGTTGTGACATTTTGCTTCTCAACTGTGATAACAGAAACTGTTGGTACTTTAACATATGGAACTGGCAGTTTAACGCCCTCATGGATAAGGTGGCCGATGTGCATGCCTTCCCCCCCCCCACCTTTCTAAAGCTCTGGAATCCCTCTCTGAAGGTAAAGGATTTTTAGCAGTGGAGGCCATAATTCCCTTGGGGCCCTGTGAGATAGTGCCTGGGTCAGCCACATGGCTTTTGTATAGGAATTGGTGTGAGTCAGGAACCCGGTAATACCTGTCAGGCTTGACTGGGGCTGGAGGTAAAGAGTCTGGGTTAAGGCAGGACTCCGAATACACATCATCAAGGATATCCAAGACAGGGGGTATAGCCAGAGGCCTGTGCTGAGGGAGCAAGAGAAAATCCCTAAGCCTTTTCTTGGAGTCCAAGTACTCTTGACCTTCCCAGTGGAAGTGTTCCCTCAAGGTATGCAAAGTTTCCCCAAAAGAGTAATCCTCAGGGGGGAGACAGAGGGAATGGACTCCTCTGCATCAGAATCTTCAAAAGGGGAGTATGAATGTTCCTGGTAATCAGAATGTTCTGAAATAATGGAAGCCTGGTCCGAGGAGGGAGATTCTTCCTCCACTCTGGTCCTTTTTTCTGGGGGGGGGGGGGGGGGGGTTGAGAACTCCTGATAAGAGAAATTAAGTCCTCAGCCATTTTGAGCATCTGCTTTTTAGGCATGGGGCCTTGAGAAGGGCCCTGTGGGGTTTGTTTTTTAGAATGCATGGCTGTCTTAGACTTAGTGAAAGCCTTGATGGAAAAAGAAGAGGAAGGCCTGAAGACACCTTGAGAGGAGGCAGACCTGTCTAAACTGAATTTCACCGCCAAGAGTGGCTTCGGTATCTGTAGTCGGGGTGTGGGCCGAAGAGCCTGCGACCTTGGGTACAGAAGACACCGCCAATGAAGTGTCGTCGGTAGTCAGGGGCTGCGTAGGCGCCTCGCTGAGAACCGGACCACCTGTAGTCGGCTTTGGCGTGGTGTCGGTAGAGGCCGCGGACCTCGTGTGTCGGTCCTTATCTTTGCGTCTTTTAGTCAAAACTGGAGTCGGAGTATCCAACGACATTATGTAGTTAAATTTTTTGCCAAAAAAGTGCTGGGCGAACTCTGCCCGACGCTTAATGGTGCGTTTGTTGAATCTAGCACAAAAACGACAGGCCGAGACGTCGTGGTCTGGGCCTAAGCAAGGAATGCAGAGGGAATGAAAATCCTTATGTGGTATTTGCTTCCCACATGAAATACAATTATTAACTTTGTCTGACATCGGTCTGAGGCAAGAAAAGTTTCCCCAACGGGGTACTTAGCTTTCAGGAAGACTTCGGTTGCAGATATTCGTAATCTCAGGAGCTGGCCGATCGGCACTTGCGAACTGCTTCTGCTTCGGGCACCGCACGGCAAGAAAGACTGAAGAAAATGGTGTCGGCTGGTTCTTTTATACCCCTGTCGCACTGACGTCAGGGAAGAAGCGACGACAACCGACGCCGGACCTAGACTTTGGAATTCGGCCGACCGAGGACCCGCCTGACAGCAGGAAAACCCATCTGTTTTGACTGCAGCTGTATGCACGATGAAAATCTTCAGAGTACAAAAGAAAAATAACGGAACATCGGTGGCATGGCTTGGATGGCAAGCTGAAAACAGCAGAATTCTTGAGCTCTGCAGTCTTCATTTTTTCCGGACAGGAATTTTTATTTAATTTCATCAACAAAGGCCTGAAACTGTTAAAATCAGATTCTGGAAGTTGTAAGCTAAACGTTGGTGTAAATTTTCAACTAAAACTTTAATATTTTCCTGTCAAACCTTCCAATAGAACAGACATTAAAACCACATTCACAAAGGAAGATGAGCAGCTCCAAGTTCTCTCAGCAAGAAAATCCATTGAAGAAAGAAATACAGGCAATCCTTAATACAGTTCAAGTCTTGATGGGTAAAATAGACCAATTAAACTTAAAAGTGGATTATATAAAAGAAGATACCACCAAACAAATAACATTAAATGAAGTCCTTAAACTGCCCATATTGCTGCTTTACAGAAAGAGAGAAAAATATAGACTTTTTTCTTCAAGAAAACTCCAGACCCATTGAGAAACTAGACTAGACTGAGAATGGAACCAAGAGAAACAATACAAGAATCTATGGCATCCCAGAGCAGATGGAGGGGGACAATATGATTAATTTCCTGACTTCTTGGATTTCTAAAATCCTAAACCTACATGAAGCACTATCCTTCAGGATAGAAAGGCCATACTGGTCTTTAATTACAACTTCTGCATCCAGTAAAAACAGCTGCCTAAGATCTTTTTTCTTCTTCTTCTTCTTTCGGCCACAGCGGATCACCTGTCCACTCATGATTGGCAGTGGAGTTTTACGGTGTTGAGTTGCCAGCCCGGCACCCAACCTTCCACAGAAGACACACACACCCACACCTAGGGTCAATTTAGAGTGTCCAATCCACCTACAGCATGTCTTTGGGAATGTAGAAGGAAACCGGAGCACCCGGAGAAAACCCATGCGACCACAGGAAGGACATGCAGACTCCACACAGAAGGCACTCCACCTGAGGATCGAACCAGAGAACCTCTAGCTGTGAGGCATACATATACATACATACACACACAAAAATCATACCTTAATTTAATCTTTTCTCTAACCCTTGCTCTCAAGCGCCCTTAAAAATGATCCACTTACCTAGCCCTAATCTGCTCATATTTGTGCATGCACACTCACCCCCCCCCCCATGCTGGGGGAAGCAGGACAATGTAAACCCAAAAAGCAAAATAAGGGGGGGGGGGATTGTCCCACCATATTCCCACTGACTGGCTAATCTGAAATTGACCACAAACCTGCAATTCAAATAAACCAACTATCAAGATGCAAACAGCCAAATACAAGAAATCATCAAGAGCAGTTTCTAACTATTTGGACAGCAGAGAGTCATAATGTGGGTCTGCAATGATCTAGAGCTTAACAGCTGGAATATGCATAAACAGTAAAAAACAGGGTACAAAGCATGCTTGTCGAAAATGTACTAGTTTAACAAAAGCAAGATCAATTCTAAAAATGTAATTCACTAATTTTAACAATTCTTACTTTCTACAAATAAATTCTGTTTTTGCACTGCACAACAAAACTCAGTTGCAAGCAGTGAAAATAACTGCAATGTTCTCAAGTGCAGAACTTCCAGACATGTGATCAAAGTGGATCAGCAACTTAAAGTACATCTTACATTGCAAAAAAAAAAAAAAAATTCAAGCAAAATGGAAGCCAACCATTAACTTGGTTACTCAGTTACAATTCACACTACGGACTGCAGGATTTCCTATTTGTTCCCCTTCTGATGCAACACCTGCACAAGAATTCTTCAGATTACGAAAGTGCCTTAAAATACAGCTATGAGCCTCAAGCAGCATGCCAAAACTACAGCTATAATCTTTGAAGCACTACATCTTAGGGTACAAGCACAACAGATGTTCATTTTTTTCACATTTTCTTCTATAAACTTCCCATACCAAGGCATTTTCATAAACACCAGTTTTACTAGATTTTTTTGTATGTTACACATATATTGCAAATGTAGGCATATACACTCAGCTAACTACATGCATGCACACTGTATGTAACCACTACTGTACAGAGTACACCACATACTCCTCACAGCTTATAAATCGAAAAAGAGCAAAAATACATCACCCCATCAGTATCACACACTAAAAGGTGCAGCACTCTGTAAGCTCACAAAGCCTTCTGTACTGTCGAGTTACATCACACATTGCACAATGACACCAAAAATGCGCATTTCCTAATCATTTATAATGTTCTGCAATCCAAATACTACAAACCCCTACAGACAGACAAAATGCAAAATCTACAAAGAACTAAATGTGCATTACGTTAAAATTCACACAAGTTATGATTGTGGTTTAATCAACCTTCCATCTACTATTATGAAATTTGAACTCTACTGATTTGTTGCTTCCCTTTACAACAGTCGTACTAGGTGTATAGTCAATAACAAGGCCTTTTAAAAGTTAGAAAAGTCTAGTGAATACACACTTGTACCAATACTGATTCAATATCTATCATTTCAAAAGGCACATCACTATGATGAACCACTACTTAGTGTACACCATACTCGTAGTTAACTGTTCCTCCAGTTCTGTAATTTTTATAAAGAACCATAAGGGTGTCACACACCATACCCAACACAGTACCATGCATAAATTCAAATTCTCTTCCATGGTCATATTAATAAGACAGTTGCTTACTATTTTTTCAATAATTATCTCTAGCTCCCTGTATCAGTGTCAAATGCAGTACATGACGTTCTGTAACTTGTACAACTTTACTCAGGTCGCATTTCAAGAAGGTCCAAGGCCCATCCACTTAAATGCTGCCCAAGATCTATTATTATAAAACTTATTTCCACTCAAGACAAAGACCTTGTTTTAAGAACTGCCTGGTCCCTTGCTCCATTAAAAATTGGTGACCAAATCATCAGGTTTGATGACAACTTATCATCCCTACTAAAGTCCAAAAGAAGCACATGTGTCCTTCTAATAAAAATCATTAAAACATGAAGGAAACAAAGCACAACTTATATTCCCAGCAAGAATAAGACTATCCCTGCCAGAAGGAAAGAAAAGTTTTGCCTCTCTCAAAGAAGCTTCTATATTTGTCCAAAAAAGAATCTTTTGTCAACCTGAATCCATAGATTCTTCAATGAAATTAAAAAAAAAAAAGCTTCAAAAAAGAATGGACTATTAAAGAAAAAATAAACATAGAAACAAATGATTATTCATTAATTCACATTTTATGCAAGTTTTTTTTACTTCCCTTTAAATAATGTGGAACCACACAGAAGGTTATGTAACTTTTTTCCTCTCTTATTTTCTTTTCCATAATAATGCTAACTTTATAAATAATATCTAGCTCTCAGAATTCAAGGAGATCAAAAACCTTATTCAACTGCAATCTATTTTATACTGTTATCTCTTTATATATATATATATATATATATATATATATATATATATATATATATATATATATATAGGAGTGCTATAGAATCCTGAAAGCCCAAAATCCTGAAGACCAAATTCCTGAAAGTTCAAAATACTGAAAACTCAAAATCCTGAAAACACACAGGATACCAACACTCACTATATTCCAGCACAAGTACATACAGAAACAAATAAAACACAAACTATATTACTGTTCTCCAATTATAAGAAGGGGGCAAGCTTACCTGCACCCCTCATGTGGGGGGCTGTGCCCCCCATACCCCCTGCTACTTAATATATCAACTCCAAGTTTGCACTTGGTGTAGTGAAGTGCAATATGTTTCTGTATGTACTTGTGCTGGAATATAGTGAGTGTTGGTATACTGTGTGTTTTCAGGATTTTGAGTTTTCAGTATTTTGAACTTTCAGGATTTTGGGCTTTTAGGATTCTGTAGCGCTCATATATATATATATATATATATATATATATATATATACACAAATGTATGTATATATATATATATATATATATATATATATATATATATATAGAGAGAGAGAGAGAGAACATTAGTGAAATGGTATAAAATCACCACACATTTATATATTTATTTTATATTCCATACTTCTTTCTCCATGTATATGCCTTCTCTGTCTTGGTCCTAGTGTCATAGTATTTAATCACTGCAGGAGAGAGGACTGCTTACTGTGTTACTTTTAAGTATTAAAAATAAAAGTGGTAACATTTTATTAATGCATACACATTTGCTACTTAACTGAACTTCTGCAATGTGCTCCATTTAGCTAATATATCTTATAGTTGTGTATAGTTGGTAATTTGGAGTTTTTATTTTAAATATTCACCATTTTACAAGTTAATGTTTCAAAAACATTTTTTTACATTGCTCATGGCTGGTATTAACATCTGTGAGCGATTTTATGTTTAAAAGCTTCACTTTATTACACAATTCCGGCCTTCTTACTTTTTTGATGGATTTTGACAACTTTTGTGACAAGCTTGAGCTTATAACAGCTTCAGTTTATTCCCATACTCATGAGGACCAGTCTGCAATGTCTTTCAGGAAGTAGGCATGACCTTTGAACCTGTTTATCCTCAATGAACACCAACAGCCAATCGGATGCAAGAATGATCGTTTGAACTGTGTTTTCATTCATTTAGGAATTATTTCTACCTAAAACGTCTTATAAGTATCTGTTTTATTATAAATAGTGATTTAATTAAATGAATTACATCTATATTTAAATAAGGAATACAAATAATATGTATCGGATAGTGACAGTTTTAAATGCATTTTTTTCCTCTCTGCTTTAATGACATTATAAATCTGTATTTGCTCATAGTAACAAATAATTATAAGGATTAATTATTTTACCTTATTTAGTCTGTTTAGATAAAAAAATCAAGATGTTGTGTAGAGCTTTATGTTTTTAGTTCATGCATACATAGTAGATTAAACTGTTTTTTTTTTTTTCCTTTTTTATGTTTTAATGTATATGCAGTTTCCCTTCTGCTTGCTGTTAAAATGCAATAGCTAGGAATTCCCACTAGATGTCATGAGAGGGTTAGTTTGTGGCTTCTATGAGAATTATAGTAAGCCTGGATTTTGTTTATCCATGCAGGTTGTTAAAATGTACAGCTTTATTGTTTTCAAACTTAAGAGTTTTTAAATTGTCCATACCAGTATTAAAAATACTTGCTGTCATAATGAATCCAGGAAAGCACTTTTCAGTTCTACTTACAGTAGCAGTTTCCATCAAATGACAACACTTAACATTCTGTCTGTAAATGTCAATGGGTTGAACAACCCCATATAAAGGAGTAGTGTCAATAAATATTTAATGCTACATAAAGCAGATCTTGCATTCATTCATGAATCTCCCTTAGTAACAGAAGATCTAAAAAAATCACTTTTAAAGATTATAAGATTTTGATAAGTTCATACTTCAACCCACAAGAGAAGAGGTGCCCTAATTTTACACAGAAAATCAATCAGAATTCCAGAAATAGTTGACTCATACTCAATGATGGTATGCTTACTTTAGTTACACTAAAACTAGATAAAAAGATGTACACTTTTGCAAACACCAATTGGATACCAGGTACTGGGACTAAAACAGTGAAAAAAAAAAACACCTGGACACTATAACATTACAGTTTAAAAGATGCGTTACTATTAGCAGGTGATTTTAATTGGATCTTGTTCTCCATTGATACTACAAGTTCTAAGCCTTTCAAGATGTCCCCTGTTGCCAAACACTTGAAAAACTATATAAAAGACAGAAACATAACTGATATTGATTGTATAAAAATACTGTCCTCCCGGAAATATTCTCACTACACTAACACATTTGGTATGCAGACCAACATAGGCAAAGTCTTTGTAACCAGTTCCTTACTGGCCAAATTTGACAATGTAGTGATGACATCATGCCCTATGTCTGACCACAATGCTATCACCTTCAATGTAACACTTAATACTGACCCTTTAAACTTTTGCCAAAGACTACCTGCTTATCTAGTAACAGTACAAGGATTCAAAGAATGGTTTCTAAATGAAATAAAGCTTTACCTAGATGTTAATAATAATGGAAAGGTTTCAGATATTATTCTATAGGACACTTTAAAGGTAGTCTTACATGGTAAAGTCAAAAGTTAGAATATAAATAAAAGGAACAAATGAGATAAGTAGACATGCAAAAGAAACTGATGAAATAAAAGTAAAACTTACAACAAATGACAAAGCTGCATTAGCTGACTTATGTAAATTGAACAAGGAATATCAGGATATTTATTATGCAGCATAAAATATCAATAAATCTGGAAAACATCAGATTACAGTCTTACTCAATTAACCCCAAGAGTCTGCACAGGATTGCGATTAGTTCTAAACATTTAAATGAAAACACATATAAAAGAAATAATATACACTAGAAATAATCAGACTATTAAAGTTACAGATTTTAAAAAATATCTTATTGTGTTTTAAAAAACATTATGAGAATATTAATAATAATAATTCATCTGCAAGTGACAACAAAAGTATAAACAACTTTCTTACAAATATTCAAAAGAAGGTATCTAAACACGATATTAATAACACAGACAAACCGTTTTCCTTTAAAGAATTAAAGGAACAAATAAAAAATCTTAAGACAAAAAAGGCACCAGTGAATGGTTTAATTCCAGAATTTTACAAACTTTTACCTGATAATATCTGGAAAATATTACTTGATGCATTTCAAGAAGGTAAAACTACAGTAAACACCACTCCCTCATGGAAATATTCTATCATCTCTCCCATCTTAAAACCAAATAAAGACCCCAACCTACGTATACCAATATTTTTGCTTAACATTGATTACAAGATATTCATGTCCATCTTAGCAGACAGATTAAATAATATTCTTCCAGAATTAATTCATGAAGAGCAAACTGGGTTCATCAAAAACAGAAAGTTACAAGATAATGTAATCAGATTACTTTCCTTAATAGACTTGGCAAACAAGAAAAAAAAATGAGCTTTCTATCTTAAGCCTTGACATAGACAGAGCTTTCAGCTTCATAAGTTGGCCTTATCTGTTTAAAGCTCTGCAAAAATATAATTTCTCCCCAAACTTTGTAGGATTAATTAAAAAAACTATATGAAAAGTCCATAATCTACGTAAAGACTGGATCTTATTTATCCAGCCCATTTGAAATATTAAGAGGTACTAAACAGGGATGTCCCCTCTTCCCATTACTCTTTTCCCTGGCTAGTGAGCCTCTTGCAAATTGTGTTGGGAATAATGACAATGTTAAAGGATATAAACTGTCAGACAAGTTATTCCCCAAGATATAACTCTTTGCTGATGATCTACTAATAATTTCTAATGGCACTGAAAATTCAACAGATCGCTTGTTACATAATCTAAACATCTTCATAAACGTCTCTGGTCTAAAATTCAATCATAACAAAACTCAAGACACTTCTAGTGAATAAAATTTTACTAGGAAACTTAGATCAAAAAGAGATATAAATTGGGAGGGCACACATATAAAATATCTAAGAGTCATTATTGAATCCAATTATCAAAAAAACATTAACATCTAATTACCAACAACTTATAAACTCAATTACAAGTCTGATAGTTGGAACAGACTGTTCTTCACATCTGAAGACACACTAAACTTAATCAAAATTATACTTTTGTCTAATATCTTAGTCATTGGTCAAGCTTTAATAATTGCCCCAATCTGCCAAAATTAAAAAGAAAATAAATATATTACTCAACTTCTTTTGGTAACCCCCCCCCAAAAAAAAAATGTCTCTTATCTGACACTTCTCAAGCTGGGATGAAGGAGATATAGGGTTTCCAAATATTGATTTTTACTTAAACTATTACACATGAAAGCTTACTTCTTAATAATAACAAGACATTGCTTGAACCATACACGCAAATACATACAAACATCTTTATATGGATTTTAAAAATATACAGACAAAGTGAAAGGTCAAAACTTGTTCTTACACCTCTTACAAACCAAATATTACTGTTGTTTAAAAAAAACTTATGTTTTCTAATCAATTAATAATTTATTAATTATTTTTCCTCTTGTTTACACAAAGAAATGTTTGATATCTTCTGATACTCAGAAAATGTTACAATTTAAGAAGGGTGACCTATTATACTGGAATCAATTTCTCTCAGCTAATAAAATAAGTTCTGCAGACTATTCGATTAGCAGTTATAATTTGCAAAAATTGCAATTGGCTGGACATCCAAACTTGCAAAGATTTTATACATACTAAGCTCACACCCTTATTAGAGGAATACGATTAGAACACCTTAAAATCATTGATTTTATCTCAACAATTATTAATAGCATGAACACTTCATAGATATCTGTTATTTATAAAATTCTCAGAAAGTATTTTAGCAAAACAGATGTTTCTTTTTGGAATTATTCAAGTGAAGTTAATAAACAAGTATTCTCAATAAAAGATAAAAAAAACTTTGTTTACAGTTGGCGAATGAATACACATATTCCCTGTTCTGGCATGTATACACATGGACGTTCTTACATAGATGTTTTTTCACCCCACACAGACTAGCAATAATGTACAAGAAAGATGAAATGAAATGCTGGAGATTTGGACATCTTGATGCTGACTGGGTGCATATGGTTGTTAACTGCAAAATAATCTCACCATTTTGGTTAGACTTTAGATATCTTTGTAAAGATCTATGGAATGACAACTGTATAATTTCTGACTCCCTTATCCTTTTTAATTGTTCCTGTCCCTAAAGTCATTCCTAAAAACCAAATATTTTTACTATGGTCAATCCTTTCTAAAGCAAGGAAAAGTGCTACTAAAAATTGGAACTCCCAAATCTACTCCAGTCTTTAAAGTTTATTCATGTTGCGAAATACATTTGTAGGAATGCTATTCATACTATAAAAGCAAGGACTAACAACACAAATCATCATTTAATTGCTTGGATGAAATTGTCTAATCTCTTAGAAAAATATTAAGTGTTTTCCTAAGTATATTATTTTTTCTTAATTGTCATGGACATTGTATATAGTTTGTTTTTTCTTGTTATTATACTGTTAAGTTACTGTATTATAAAATGAATAAAACATTTTTGAAAGAAAAAAGAAAGAAAATAACGGAGTATCTAGATATGTATGGGTTTAGAAAGACTGCTGCTTAGCACCTTTTTTTTTTTTTTGATAACTCTAAAGCACAAAACCTCTTAGCACAATAACCTAAGCAACGACAGTAGAAAGGGCTGTTGCTAAACTTGGGAAACCTAGAACATTAATTAACCAGAGATCCTCTTGAGGTATTGAGATATTTCAGAAATTTTATGAAAATTCATACAAAGCAGAGGAATGTTAAAATCAAGAAAAAGCACAAATGGAAATATTTATGGAAGACATAAGTATGTGACAGTTAGAGGTAGATAAGGCTTAACAATTAACAGTTAAGACAGGAGGAGATAAAACAAAAATAGTGACGTATAATCAATCTGCAGGAAATTCTCCAGGAATAGATGGTATTCCTGTGGACGTTTGGATGCTAGGAGGGAAAAAACAGTATTTCAAAAGAATAATCACCAACATCCTGGAAGAAAGAAGTGATGGCTGTAATACCTAAAGACAGTAAAGATCCATCACACCCAGCTTTATATAGGGCCATTTCAGTATTAAACCATGATTATAAAGTGTTTTATTTCTGCAACAGCTAACAGAATTTGCAAAGGTGTTGCTAATATTGATAGATATGGATCATTGTGGTTTTGTGGAGGGAATGCAGACATTTGACAACATTAACAGAATAACAATTCACAGTCAAGCAGAATGTAAGAAAATCCCACTGTTGTTCATTGGTCTTGATGCAGAGAAAGCATTCAACAGATTAAGCTTTGATTTTATAATAGGGAAATGGAAACATTTACATTCCCTGATGCAATACTAAGGTTAGTTAGGGGGACATACGAGGGAGTGGAAGCAAAAATTAAGGTGGGAGGGTTCCTCAATGTTAAGTTGTATCTGAATAGAGGAACCTGGTAGGGTTGTCCTCTTTCCCCTTTACATTACAGTTAAGGCCACTGACAAACAAAATGAGGGACTCAGAAATAAAAGGTGCTGAAATCAAGAAAAATTGTTGTTACTAGCAGATGACATTTTTTTGTACCTGATAAAACCAAAAAAGGACATCTCAGTGTTGTGAGACAGTCTTACGTTTTTTCAGGATATAAAATCAATTAACACAAAACAAAGGCTATAGCTGCAAACTATGTACCCACACATGAACTGGTTCAGCAATACCACTATTTATGAGTAACAAGATAAAATTAGGAGTATGAGTTAAAAAGGATTCCATTATAGCAGCTAAGGATGTATGGAAAGAGATTAAACAAAAGATAATTCAAAAACTGAGAAACTGGAAGCTGTTGTTTATGGATATGTATAGCAACATACAAGCAGTGGAAATGTTTTCAGTCCCTTTAGTTTTACATACAGGTCAGGCATATTTTATCACCCAAAAGAGAAGTTGTGGATAGTACTTAATAAAGAACTGAAGGATTTTATCTGAGAGGGGAAGAGGGCAAGGGTCAAGTGGGATAAGTTGATCTTCCCAATACAGTAAGATGGTTTATAATTACCTGTTTGAATGGATATTTTACAGCTACATTGTTTAGTTTAGGCTCATATACATAACACAAGCAGAGAGCTATAATTCAAAGTGGAAAGGGATGATGATGAAGTAGGGGGAAATTCAAGAAATAAGGACAGAGCATGGGATTTGGGATGCAGATCCTTAAGGAGAATATAAGCAACCATACAGAATATTATATTCATAAAGTAGCAGAAAGTATTTTATGAACTTAGCCAATGAGAGAATGAGACAGGACAGTCTGGTGATAGGGATGATTGCAATTAAGGGTAAAGAGAATAGGCAAGAGGGGGTTGGAATTTACTAGAAATAAACTGACAATGGAACCAAGGTATTGGGAGCAAGTAACTTGAGAAGGAAAGGTAATGGAATAGGATGAGGCCAAGAAGGCATTTGGACTGCAGGCTAGAGACTGCCTTCCCTATCAGGGACTGATAAGAGTACAGGTAAACAGAAACAGATAGGGGAATCCTAAGTGAAAGACCTGTTCTGGTAGAGCTTTTAGCCGGATCTAGAACAGATGTTGTTGTTAAAAAAAAAGGATAATTAGTATGGCATACACAATATTGCTAGATAACTATAGGGATAAATCAGGGGAGGTTAGAAAAGACTGGAGAGAGAGAATGGATAAGCAATTTACAAAAACAATGGGAGGACATGTGTGTGGCTCCCAAATATGCAACAAAGTCTAAAAGATTTTGCAATTTTGCTTGGAAGTGTTTGCATGGGTATTTCTATACCCCAAGTAGACTCCAAATAATTTTTACTCAGGTAGATGACAAAATTGGAGGTGTGATGAGTAAGAAAGAGGCAACTAACTGGGAACATACATTTTGGGAGTGTAATGACTTGACAGACTTTAAAATTTCCCTATAAAGTACTCTGTCAGAAATATTAGTTGAGCAAAAGGGTGCAACTCCGGACATGATTTTTTGAGCTGGGGTACATGATCTCAACTGCCTAGACATAGTAAGGCCTTGTTAAATGTAATTATGGTGGCTGGCAAAAAAGCAATTACTAGAAAATAGAAGTCAAAGTCTAAACCAACTATATTTGGAATAGTGAACATTGTAACAGAGATAAAAGAACTGGAAATGAGATCTTCAGAAAAGTGAAGGAGCAAACTACATAAAAAAGCAGAAATTGTAGAAACAATACATGCAGAATAATATATGGAAGGAAGAGTGTGGTTCTGGGAGAAGGCAGGAATTGAACAATTTGTGTAATGGTGGATTTATGATAATTGTATAAAACACATATGTGATATGCATTGTTTGCAACTGTGAACATGTTAACATAGTATATTTTCCTTTATATAAATGAATGCTTGCCTGTCTTAATTGATACTTCAATAAAGATGTTAAAAGAAAAAAAAAAGCATCCTCTGTGAGTTGACACAACAAATCTAAACTGGAATCCATCCCTGTGTTGTGTTACATAAGCCAGTTGCAGCTTTTTTTTTTTTATGTGCTCTCCCTGTCTTCTTAAAGACATGGGAACATGGCTGTGTCTTATGGTGGTCCAGGGAGGAAGGGTGATTGGCAGGTGCCAAATCTAATCACCAGCTGAGCATTTCACCTAAAAAGCATCCTCTGCACATGAAAACAAGTAGTGTGGTCACTCACATCTTTGTGTGATTCTATGATTCTAGGTGAACCAGAGCACTCTATCTTTAGTAAGCTTACTTCATGTTATTATATAGAACAAGTTAACTGATTGCTCAGTGTACTTAATTTTACATAGATAACTTAGTAACGCTGAAAGGCTACTCACTGCTGTCACACGTGTCTCACACTGCTGTACTAAATCTGTTAATTTGTGATATTTGAACCCAGATTTAGTTGGTGTTCTGACTGCTAAATATGCTACAAGGTTTCTACAGGGGGGGTCTTTATTTTATTGGACAAGCTGCAGCATTAAGTGGAAAGAGTATGGTACTAACTGTTTACTCATTTGCAATATCTTTAGTTAGGACTTAGTGTTTGTTGTATTTAACCTAAGAGTGCCACCCTACAAGGTTTCTACACAGGAATCTTTTATCTTATTGGTTAGGCTACATGACTGTGTAAGCAGAACAGTAATGTACGATTTTGTTGTATAAATTTTACTCATATTGATTACAGCAATAGTAGCTTTGCATAGTGTATGCTGTATTTAAAATTTTTAATTTTTGGTACTTAGCGACTATTTTACCATCTTCTAGTTTTACTTCTTTATGATTATATAACTCGAGAATTCTCGGTACAGCAAAAAAGTATGGGCTCTTAAGATGGACAATCTTAAAAGTTATGCCCTAGAAAATATAATTAATTATACATTCCTAACACAATTTAAGTCTTGTGGTGTCTTATTTTTCCTAGAAATCAGCAAACCTTGACTTGACACAGTTAACTGTGCTAAGCTTGAGGAATTAGTTAAAAAAGTCAAAGGCAAATTAATAGGTCTTGATGGTCATGATGTTAATGCTTGCCTTTCTACTTTTTCAAGTTTTACTAATTCCTGGAAAGATGGTTTAACTGACTGTGCTCCTCAGGGCAAATTAAAAGACATCTTTTGCCATGAAAGACGGAGTAGTGCATTTAAAGTACAGTTGTGTACACTTACCATAAATGTAGATGTTCGAGTGTATTCACTGTTGCAGTCATCACATTTGGGTTATCTGATTGCAAAAGCCCTCAGTCGGCCTGATTAACAAAGTCTTGGGTCCTGCATTAGTTGCTGTCTCATCTTCCATGATGTCAGGTAGTCAGGGGTATAAAGCATACACCCGACGCCATTACATCAGTTTTTCTTGCCCCAAATATCAGGTGCCCCCATAATGGGAAGCAATTATATATACAAGTTTACACCTCCAACAAAAAAGCAAATACACCAAAAAGCTTTAAGCACAGAAAGCAAGAATAGAGGTATAGCCAATAGAAGTCAGGGGGTTGGAGGGAGGGTAACTAGGACTGCAACAGTGAATACACTCGAAAATCTATATTTATGGTAAGTGTACACAACTGTACTATGTTCTTTGTGTTTCACTGCTGCAGTCATCACATTTGGGTAGATTCCTAAAGCTAAGAATTGGAGGAGGAAATGAGATAGTATTAGGACCAGCTATAAGGCCCTGCAAGACTGCAGTGGCAAAGCCAGCTCTGGATTTAGAAAAAACTGGCAAGTGGTAATGTTTGGCGAAGATATGTACAGAACTCCAAGTAGCAGTTTCTAGGATGTCCCTGGTAGGGACACCTCTGAGAAAGGCTGCAGAGGTAGATGCAGCCCTGGTTGAATGTGGTCTAATCCTCTGTGGGGTAGGTCCATGGTGCTTATAGAAGAAATTAATGCAATGGCCTATCCATTTAGAAATGGTTTGCTGTGAAATGGCCTTCCCCTCTGCCCCTGCAGCAAATGCAACCAGCAGTTGTTCAGATTTCCTGAGTGGTTTAGTCCTGTCCAAATAAAACCTAAGTTGTCTGTGCACATCTAAGGAGTGCAGTATTTGTTCCCCTTTGCTCTCTGGATTTGAAAAGAAGATTGTCAAATGAATGGACTGATTAAGGGCCACACTGAATTCCTCACTGGGCATGAAGGAGGGATTGGTCCTGAGGGACACCCTGTCCGCATGAAATACGATGAAAGGCTCCACTGCTATGAGGGCCTGTAATTCAGACACCCTTCTTGCTGAAGTGATGGCTAAAAGGAAGGCTGTTTTCCAAGAAAGGAATTTCAACTCTGCATTTGCAGCTGGCTCAAAAGGAGGTAGAGTGAGTTTTTCCAATACAAAGTTAAGGTACCAGGCTGGAGTAGGGGCTCTCCTGGGTGGTCTTAAATTTTTGGCCCCTCTGAGGAACTGCTTCAGCAGTGGACGAGAGAAGAGGGGTGGTTCTGTGTTGTAATGAGCTGAAATGGCTGAGGCATGAATTTTGATGGAGGAAAAGGAAAGGCCCTTGTGCAGCATCTCAGTTAAGTATTGAATAATCTGACGTAACTTGGGCGCTGCTGTGCCCATCCCCTGAGTTTGGTTCCAGGAACATAATCTTTTCCATTTTTCAGCATAGGATTTTCTAGTACTAGGCCTCCTTGCCTCCAGAATGACATCCAGTACTTGCTTACTGAGGGATGGTAACGGAGAGATCAGGTAATTAGCCAGGCTGCCAGGTTCAGGGTTTGAAGCTGAGGGTGCAGAATCTGGCCCTCCTGCTGGGACAGCAGGGCAGGGGTCTGAGGCAGGTGCCAAGGTGCCAGCAGTGACGCACTGCGCAAAAGGGGGTACCAGTGTTGGCGTGGCTAGTCTGGTGCAATCAGTATCGTCCTTGGTTTGTCCTGTTTGATCTTTAGTAGTATCTTGGAGAGGAGAGGCAGAGGGGGAAAGGCATAAACTGATGGTGTTTTCCAGGTGAAGGACAGGGCATCCACTTTCCAAGCTTGCTTGTGGGGAGTCCTTGTGCAGAATTTTTCCAACTGGTAGTTCTGGGGGGAGGTCTATATCTGGGCTCCCCCATTCGTTTCTCAACATGTTGAATATCTTTGGTTCCAGTTTCCACTTGTGTGGGTCCATGAGATTTCTGCTTAATTCGTCTGCCAGTGTATTTAGCTTTCCTGGCAGGAATTGAGCCTGTAGGTGCACTTGGTAGCTCAAGGCTGTGTTCCACAGAGCCATGACTAGTCTGCAGACAGGGTATGAGTGGGTTCCCCCTGCTTGTTTATGTACCACATAACAGTGGTGTTGTCCGTCTTCACCATTAATTTCCCTGGAAGAATGTGGTCCTTGAAGGCTGTCAGAGCATTCTGTACAGCTAACATTTCTTTTTGATTGATATGCAGGTGCATTTGACTTGGGTTCCATTTGCCCTGAATGCACTTCCCTGCCAAATGAGCCCCCCATGCATAGTCTGATGCATCTGTTGTTAGGGTTGGGGTGGCAGGGGGTACAGTGAATGGCAGTCCCTTGTTTTGGTGATAGGCCTCTGCCCACCAAAGGAACTCTATCTGTAGACAAGGTATGATAGGAATCATTGCTTCTAGATCCTGAGAATGCTGACACCATAGGCTTTTTAGATACCACTGTAGTTTCCTCATATGCAGTCTTGCATATGGAATCAGAAGACTACAGGAGGCCATGAACCCCAGGGCTTGCAGTATTTTCCTTGCAGATAGCTACAGGAGGCCATGAACCCCAGGGCTTGCAGTATTTTCCTTGCAGATAGCTGGGTCTTTGTGGCCAGTAGCTTGAAGTAGGCTGTCAAATTAACTTGTTTTTCTGGCGTGAGAAAGGTCATCTGGGAAGTTGTGTTCAAGCTTACTCCCAGGAATACAATTTGTTGGCAGGGTACAAGATGTGATTTCTTTTTGTTTATGGTGTACCCCAGAGAAGTTAGCAATTTCTGTACAAACGCCAGATGATTCAATAGTATGTCCTGGCTTTCTGCCTGAATTAGACAATCGTCCAGGTATGCATATATTTGGATATTTCTTTGCTTGCAAAATGCAATGACTGGAGCTAGGCACTTTGAGAATACCCTGGGCTCAGTAGATAAGCCAAAAGGCAGTGCAGAGAACTGATAAGTGCATGTAACCTGCTTTGAAGCTAAGGTATCTTCTCCAAGATTCCCTTATTGGGATGCGCAGGTAGGCTTCTTTTAAATCCAGTGTTGCCAACCAGGCATCCTTGCCTAGCATAGGAAGCAGCTGGTGAAGAGTTAGCATCTTGAATTTTGGGATCACCAAAAATGTGTTTAGGATAGACAGGTCCAGGATAGGACGCCATGAGTTGTCTTTTCTGGGCACCAGGAAAAGTCTTGAGTAGAAACCTTGCCCCCTTTCCTCTTCTGGAACAGGCTGAATAGCATTGATGCTTGAGAGAGAGAATTTGCTTTTGAGCCTCTGCCCACTGATTTGGGGGTAGATCTGGCCAACCGTTTGGGGTTGGTAAGGAGTGAAAGTGGAATCTGTATCCTTGGGAAACTATATTTAAAACCCATTTGTCCTGGGTAATGAGTTCCCAATTTTTTGCCTGCCGGGCAATCTTTCCCCCTAAAGGAACAGTCAATTGTGCAGGGCTTGGAAGATTTAAAGTTAAGTCACTGAGGCAGTTTACCATAGGGGAGAGTCTTACAACTCCCTGCTTTGGAAGTGGGAGCCCCCCACTGCTTAGTCCTCAGAGTACCTTGGGACTGAAACCTGGGAGTTCTTCTGGTTCTGGGTCTGGACTGAGAAGGCCTGGAAGAGGCAGGAAAGGACCAATTTTTAGAGGGCCAATGCCTACTAAATCTGGGAAGCTGTACTTGCAGGAAATATTTAACAGTTTGCATACATTTAGCTTTTTCCTCCATCCTTTTAAGTAGTACTTCTGCTTTGTTGCCAAACAGGCGGTCTTGGTTTAAGGGAGCATCCAGCAATTACCTTTAACATGATCTGGCAAAGATTGCTCCTTAAGCCAAGAATGCCTTCTAAATACAGACCCAGTGACAGCAGCCCTGCAAGATGCCACTAGTTAATCAAAACCACATTGCAAAGTATGTTTTCCAACTTGTTCAACAGAATGCATTAAATCCTGTAAATCTTTATTTTCAGCACAGTCAGGAATCAACATCGTTTTCTGTTTAAGCAATCCAATAATATGCTGTTGATACTTTAACATATGAAACTGGCAGTTTAAGGCCCTAATGGCCAAGGTTGCAGAAGTGTATACCTTCTTACCCTATCTATCCAGCGCTCTGGAATCTCTATCAGAGGAGGTAGGATTTTTGGCAGTAGTAGCCCTAATGCCCTTAGGTCCCTGTGAAATGGTCTCAGGATCCACAGTAGGATTTTTAAAGAGGCGCTTGTGAGAGGCAGGAACCCTGTAATATCTATCTGGTTTTCTGGGAGCAGGAGGTAAAGAGTCAGGGGCCAATCTAGATTCTGAAAAGGCATCAACAATGTCCAGTACAGGGGGGGAAAGCTAAAGGGCTGTGTTGGGACAGGAGTAAGAAATCCCTAAGCCTCTTTTTAGAATCAGAGTAATCCTGGCTTTCCCAGCGAAAATGCTCCCTAAGAATGCAAGGTTTCACCAAAAGAGAAATCCTCTGCAGGGGAATCAGAGGGAATAGAGTCCTCTGCATCAGAATACTCATTGGTGCATAAGGGTAAATCCTGGTCATCAGAGGCAACAGAAATTTCAGAGTCCTGATCAGAAGAATCATAAGCAAACTCAGTCCTAGGTCTCTTAGAGGGGGAAGGGTGGCTTCCCCTGATTAAAGTAATAAGGTCTTCAGCCATTCTTATCATTTGTTTTTTAGGCATAGAGGCCTGACCATGCAGTCTGGGCATCGGTTTTCTAGGCATGGATCGAGTTTTAGGCCTTGAAGAAGAAGATAGCGTCGGTTTAATATGCAAGTCAGTAGGACTGAATACACCCTCAGAAGCTGGTGCCTGCACAGCGGCTCCGGACCCATCCAAGGTACAGACATCTGCAGGTTCCCCAGTTGAAGCATCTCATGGCATACTGGACTCCAAATGGGTCTCAGTAGAGGCCTGTGAATCTGAAGTCGCGGGTATCAGGGGCTGCGAAAGCACCTCACCAAGTACCGGCGAACTGGCGACTAGCTTAGAAGAAGCGTCGGCAGCTTTGGACCTATGCGGTCTGTCTCTGTCTTTATCTTAGCGTTTTTTCGGAATGTCAGAAATCAGATGCCTTACCAAAGCCATACCTGGATAAACTGAACTGAGTACCAAAATATTTAGAAGCATAAATAAACAGATGTCGAATAGTTTATTGTTTAAATAAGGCACAAAACCGACAGCGAGGTACTTCATGGTCAGGGTATAAGCAAGGAATGCAATACGAATGAAATTCTTTATGAGGTATTTGCTTTCCACAAGAAATACAATTATTAACTTTTACTGACATCGGTTTACAGCAAGAAAAAGTTTCCCCAACGGTGTACTTAGCTTAGTTGAAGACTTCAGTTCTGAAACTCGAAAATGAAAATTTCAGGAGTCGGCTGACCAGCACTTGCGAACTGCTTTTGCTTCAGGCACTGCACAGCAAGAAAGACTGATGTAATGGCATCGGCTGAATGCTTTATACCCCTGACTACCTGACGTCATGGAAGATGAGACAGCAATGGACGCAGGAACCAAGACTTTGTTAATCTGAGGGCTACTGCAAGCAGATAACCCAAATGTGATGACTGCAACAGTGAAACATGAAGAACATCAACCCTCTCCTTATGGGAAAATCAGATAAGATTGCCCAACATGAGAGCTTACAGCCCTGAGATTTGCCTTGCAGATGTCTGAGCAATAAGCAAAACAGTTTTCCATGTGATAAACTTCAAATCAGCTTGAGAGACACGTTCAAAGGGAAATTAAGTCAATTTGTCAAGAACAAAGTTGAGATCCCAAGGAGGAAGAATTTGCTTTCAAGAGGGTCTCAAGTGTTACACAATCCTTTCATAAACTGTCTGACCACAGAGAGAGAGAGAGAGAGAGAGAGAGAGAGAGATGAAAGAGGGGGGTCCATGGGCAGACAAGCTGCAATTGCTGCAAGATGCACTTTTGACAGATGCACAAGATAAGCAATTGTTGAGTAGCTTGCACAAATATGTAAAAACCAAGACAGTAGGCATCATACTAAGCTTTCTGATATTGGTTAGGCACCACCTAGAAAACCCTTCTATCCCTGCTGCACATCATCATGAAGCAAGGGTCTAAAAGGTATCAAGATGGAATAATCCAGGCCGCCAATAGCAATTGCTCTAAGTCGAGGTGAACCAGTCACCCCTGCCAGTGTGTGAGTGGATCCATTGTGTGAGATAGCTTGCGGTAATTGCCCTTGGCCAATTCCATTAAAAAGAAGGACCAACTTTGCCTAGGCCAAAAAAGGGTTAACACAATGTAAAGATTCTGAAAGAATTACCAGAGATCAAAGTACCTTGGGTACTGATGGAAAGGATGAAAATGCATAAAGGAACATTCCCGTCCAAGGGAACAGGTATGTTTCTGTCCTCCAACAACAGCTGCAAGGATGTCTCAAACAGAATTTTTCCAACTGTTTTGAAAGAAGGTGAACAGAATTATATGAAAGTGCCCCACAGCGGGAAGAAATCCATGCATACCTCTGTCCAGAGTTCCCACTTGTGAGGGTTTGTCCAGGATCTGCTTAGTCTGTCTAACACTATGTTTTGCTCTGATGGTATGTATGAGGCTTGAAGCATCAGAAAATGCTGTAAGGCTAGCTCCCACACCATCATTCTCCACCAGCTAAGAGGGTATGACTTTTGTACCCCTCCCCCATGTGTTCAGGTACCATATGACTGTGGTCATCATCTGTAACCAATAAAAGGGGACTGGAGACCATAAGGGGTAAATAACTTTTTAACGTCTGAATCACTGCTAACACTTCTTTGATGTTTATGTGCCTTGTAGTGACTGAAGGACTCCATTTGCCTTGCACTTGTACTCCTCTGTACACTGTTCCCCATGAAAATAGCTGACAAGTCCATCCAAACTAGGAGGAGAAGAGTAGGTCTGGAGAGGAAGACATATGATCCCTCCACCACTGTAACTCTCATTTCACACAATCCAACACTGGTACTTGAAACTCTAAGGGATACAGATTCTGGATCTAACAATTTTTTTAAGTACCACTGAGTCTTTCTCATATAGCGTCTGGCTAATGGTGTCAAGAAGATCACTAATGCCATGATGGTTAGAATGTTGAGAAACTCAACTGTAGAGGCAGATTCTTGAAAACAGAAATCCCTGAATTTTTTTCTGAAAAGTCAGGACATTGTCTTCTGGCAGAAAGGCTATACTTTTTCTATGTCCATCATACACCGTGGTAAGGCAATTCTTTTGAGGGTGAGACAAGGACTTCTGTAGCTTCAACTGAAAGTTGGGAGCAATTGGAATGTGATAAGCATCCAACAGATGTAAAGTCACCATGGCACAGTGGTCCAGAAGAAAGGGTAGGACCATCTGCAGGGTGAGCATTTTGAATATTGGTCCTTTCCAAAAGGTATTTAGTTATGATAAATCTAACACTGGTCTCCACTACAGGCCCTTTCTGGGGACCAACAAATATCTGATGTAAAATCATTTTCACTGTTGCAAATCAAATTCCAGTTTCCACCTATAAGTAATATTCCTTGCTGAAAGCTGATTATTTCTCCCAGAATTTTCTTAAGTTCCATTATAAAAATTTTAGGTGGAATATAAATACATGCCAATGTAATCCTCCTCCCTTGCCAGTAGCCCCTTACTACTACAAATCTACCATTATCATATTTTTATCCTTTTCTATCACTATTGGAATTCATCTTGCAATTAATATAAGAATTCTTCTTTTCTGTTGCCCTGGGTATTCCGCTGAATAACCATCCTGAAAACCTTTCTTTATTAAACTCACATGTTCAGTTTTTTCCAACTGCATTTCCTGTAGCATAGCTATTTGCACTCCACATTTCAGTACAGTCAATTACTTCACATTTAAAAGACATTACAGAAAGCATCAATGTCTTAAGTTATTATTCTCACCTTTTATATACAACAGCTTTTTTGTTAAATGTCTAATTCCAGCTTTTGTGCTAGATGCTTACACTATTTGGCAGGTTGCTCTTTGATATAGTTGTTTCTTGTCATATCCATTTTACCCTATGCCACATATCACAAAACTTTTTGTTTCCTTGACAGTCTTCAAACAAAAAAATACACACACACAAACCTATTAATAACATACAAACTATGTACATCTTCAAATATTGAAGCTTTCCCCTCCTAATAGGAACAAATGTTCCAAACTGACAGCCACACTCACAGACTTGAGTTAACCTAACAGAAAGGTTATCTATGCTGAGATGCATGGTGCAAGCCTGTGCTTCTACTAAGTGCTGCCGGGTTTTGTCTCATCTTTACAGCTCTCTCAGCTGGGAAAACACTTGAATGCTTTCAGAGAACATGATCTCCTAGCCATTTCTCTTTTATCAGATTGTCTCCTACAGACATCAGAAACAGATACAAAACTGACAAACATACATTTATTTACTAGAAAAAATTATTTTCTTTTTTGTGGTGCAGGAATGGGTTCTATAACTCCTGCAACTTGTAAACAAGTACTGGAAAGAACATACATTTCTGGTTTGGTAGGTGTGGTGGGGTTTCGCTGAAGAAAGGAAGATTTTCTGTCCACTGCCAAGAGTATCCCCCACAGAATTATTCTCAGCTCCTACTTGTTTAAGACTATTTATGGCCAGGCTGCTGAGTTGAGCAAAAGCCTGAGAGAAGGAGAAAGGGGAAGAGGGGCAGACTTTTTCTAAAGATACCAACCTCTAGTTGTTTTACCTCAGTTACTATATTCACTACTTCGAATATAGTTGGTTTACACTTTGATTTCCATTTTTTTTTTTTTGGCAGACACTATAATTAGGCTCAGGAAGGCCTTACTATGTCTAGGCAATTCCGATTCTGTATCATAGCTCACACAAATCATTTCTCTAGTTAAACCAATTTGCTCACCCAGTATCTCTGATAAAGTAGTCTGCAGGGAATCTTTAAAGTCTGCCAACTCATTACACTAACAGAAAATACGTTTTTAATTATCTCTTTCTTCTGCATCACACCTCTACATGTGCTGTTTACCTGAGGAAACATTTTCAGGAGTCTACTTGGGGTATACAAATACCTACATAAATATTTCCAAGCAAAAAATCCTAAATCTTCTAGATTTTGTTGCATATTTGGGAGACTAAAATATATCCCAACATTGTTTATTTGTGAATTGCTTATCCAATCTCTCTTCCCAACCCTTTTTAACTTTCTCTGATTGATTCTTATACTTATGATGCAATAGTTACATGCTCTACTAATTATTCCTTTTTTAACAGCAGCTTCTGTTCTAGATTCTACTAAAACCTTTTGTTTAGAACCCCGCTATTTCTTTCTCTTCGGCTATACACTGATATCAATCCTGGATAGGGAAGGTAATCTCTAACCTGCAGTCCAAATACATTCTTGGCATCCTCCCATTCTATTACCTTTCCCCTCTCTAGTTATTTTCTCCCAGTACTTGGTTCTGTTGCCAGTTTTCTCCAATAAATTCCAGCCCCTTCTTGCCTAGTGTCTGCATTCCTAGTTGCAGTCACCCCTATCAGCAGAAACTCCTTTCTTCATTCTCTTGTTGACTTAGATCTTGGAATATTTTCTGCTACTTTATGAACATAACATTCTGTATGATTACTGATATTCTTCTTAAAGGTCTGAATCCAAAACCCCAAACTCTCCTTGTTTCTTGAGTTTTCATCATCAGGTTCCATAATCATGTTTCTGCTTGTGCCACATATAGGATTCGTAACTGTGTAGCTCTTAGAAATACCTCTTCAAATCGGGCAATCCCAATCCATCTTGTTCTACTGGAATAATCATCTTATCTCACTTGACTCTTTCAGTCTTCCCCACCCAGAAAAAAAATCCTTCAGATCTTTATTAATTGCTTTCCACAACTTCTACTCTGCTTGATAAAAAATATTCCTGAACTGTGTACAAAACTAAAGGGACTAAAAACATTTTAACAACTTGTATCTTACTATCCATATCCATGTATCAGAGCTTCCAAATTCTCAGTTTTTGTATTATATTTTGTTTAGTTTCTTCCCACATATCCTTAGCTGCCACACTGGAATAATTTTTAATCCATACTCCTAAATACTTCATTTTATCATGGCCTCATGGCCCCCATAAATATGGATATTGCTGAACCAATATGTGTGCGAGTATATCACTTACCGCTATTGCCTTTGTTTAAGCTTCTTTAATTTTGCATCATGAAAAGATATGAAACTGTCTCAATGTTCCACAACACTGTAATATTACACCCTTTTCTAGTTTCTGTTTTTCTGGGAACTTTCCTGTAGCTTGGCTATATATCACTATTTTTATCTTGTCTCTTCCCATCCTGTTAGTAACTGAGCCTCATCTACCTCTAACCTTTGCATATTTAATTCTCCCATAAACATTTCCATTTGTATCTTTTCTTGATTTCCAAATTTCTCTGCTTTATACAGACTTTAATAGAATTTCTGAAATATTTCTAATACAGGATCTCTTGTTATAGGCTCTTTAAGTTTGGCGACAGCCCTTTCAACTTTCTGTTGCCTGAGTGAATGTGCTAAAAGTTTTTGTGCGCTGGAGTTATCATCAAAAACAGTTGTTTAGCATTCTGTAGCTGCTCCTCTTGTTCTGTAGGATTCCCCCGTATTTTGTAATACTTTAACATTTGTCAGGCCCTCTAAGTAATTATTACTTCTTGACCATATCTCCCCCCTTTCTTTTAATTCTACCCTATTTTTAAACTCCACTTTAATTTTATCCCACTCCCTAGCTATAAAATTTCTATACTCTCTAATACCTCCTGAATAATGTCCAATAACCATTCCTTAAAACCCTATCTTGTCAACAGGTGGGAAAGTGCCAGTGTCTCATTTTTATTTCATTACCCTGTGTTTTTATTTTAGTTATTATTGGTGCCTGATCTGAAATAGTTACTGGGTGGGTATCAAGACCTTCAATTAAATGCGTAAATACTGCTTAACCTACCCAGTTTTCATATCTTAGGGAATATGTAAATTCACATCTTCCATGCCAAATATTTTTCAAAAATATACACTCCTTTGTTGCACTTTCCCTTCTGGTCCCCCAGACACATATTCACTGTTGCAAATCAAATTGCAGTCCCCACCTATAAGTAATATTCCTTTCTGAAAGCCAATTATTTCTCCCAGAATTTTCTTAAGCTCCATTATAAAAATTCTAGGTGGAATATATGCCAGTGTAATCCTCCTCCCTTGCCAGTAGCCACTTAGTACTACAACTCTACCATTATCTTTTTCTATCACTATTGGAGCTCATCTTGCAAATTAATATAAGTACTCTTCTTTTCTGTTGCTCCAGGTATTCTGCTGAATAACCATCCTGAAAACCTTTCTTTATCAAACTCATATGTTCAGTTCTTTCCCACTGTGGCTCCTGTAGCATAGCTAAATGCACTCTACATTTTAATATAGTCCACTACTCTTTCTTTTTTGTGTTTATCTGTGAGACCACTGACATTTAAAAATATTACAGAAAGCATCATTGTGTTATTCCCTCCTTTTATGTACAACAGTTTTTTTGTTAAATGTCTAATTCCTGCTTTTGTGCTACATGCTTACACTGTTTGGCAAGTTGCTCTTTTATATAGTTGTTTCTTGTCACATCTATTTCAGCCTACATCACTTATTACAAAACCTTTTGTTTTGTTGATAGTCTTCAAAAAAAAAAAAAAAAAAAAAAAAAAAAACCCCAATACCCCCTATAACCTATTAATAATAACACACACAAACCTATTAATAACATACAAACTATGCACATCTTCAAATACTGAAGCTTTACCCTCCTAATAGGAATACATGTTCTAAACTGACTGCTACACTCATAGACTTGAGTTAACATAAAAGAAAGGTTATCCATTCTGCGATGCATGGTGCAGCCTGTGCTTCTTACATGGTGCAGCCTGTGCTTCTTACTAAGTGCTGTCTGGTTTTGTCTCATCTTTACAGCTCTCTCAGCTGGGAAAACACTTAAATGCTTTCAGAGAACATCATCTCCTAGCCATTTCATTTTTATCAGATCAACTAGAGACATCAGAAACAAATACAAAATTGATAAGCCTACATTTACTTAGTAGAAAAAAAGTCTTATAATATTCAATACTCTTTTTCATTTACTTGCTTTCTCTTAAAATTGTTACTAGATCAAGCTAAGGGCTTTAATCTGGTCATTCCACTAAGACAGAATGATAAATAAACACACCATATTTTTTTTTTACACTGGAGTGCCTACATTTCTTAAAACTGAAAAGAAAGGAAGAAAGAAAAAAAAAACAGTAGCACTTATTTACATTAGTATCCTCATTACACTTAAAAGCAACTGAGAAAACTTTACTTTATAGAATGCAAAGAAAATCATGCACTATTAAAATAGTACCATTAAGGGAAAACACTTGTTTTACTTGCAGTTAACTCTCTCCCTCTTCTTCCCTTTGCCCAAGTAGTTTTCTAAACATTAATGACATGAAGTAGGGCATATGCTTTAGAGACCCGTACAAGTTTAACAAAGTCCAAAGCAAGTCCAATCCTGCTAGGTTTTCTTGTTCTGTCACATTTTACAAATATAATTATTGCTTTGTAATCTCAGATTTGTCAATTTCCAAGTTACTGTTTTTATTCCTGTTCATCTCCCAAATTGTGTCTCTGCTTCCTTTTCAACCAACTCTTGATCCTTCTAGTCAACCCTTATATTTTTTCTTTCAAACATTTTCTGTTGAAACATTGGAAAATGTTTCATTGACACAGTCTCTTTGTGGTCTTTATTACCAGAAGAACAAGAAGCAGAATATCTTCCGTTTCACATCTCACTTTTTGTTGGACAAACTTTTATTAACTCCTTAGCATGTATGTCATCAGAAAATGATTCTGTCCCTCCAGGGAAAAATATTTTGAAGACAGCTGGGTACAACAGATTGAATCTCATGCCTGCTTCTCAACATTCTCTGAATAATGGAATACATTTGCACCTCTTCTGTCTGGTGTATAAGGAGTAGTCATTTTCCACAAACACTCTGTCTCCCACTTTTAGTACTTTGTCCTTTTGCCAGTTTTGTCAGAATCAACCCCTTCTGCTGGTAAGATTGCATCTTTACTACTAAATGTCTAGGTTTTCTCATAGCCAGGTTTGAAGCATACACACAACATGCTCTTTCAATTAACAATTCCTGTTGTGGAATACCAGTCCAGTTACTTATTTGTGCTTTCATAAAATTAATTCCCTTCAGCTTCTCTGGTACAGCAGAAAATCTCAGTTTTATCACTTCATCTAAATATCTGTTTAACGCTTCTTCCATTTTTCCAGCCTTTTGTTGTTTGAGTTGATACACTCCATCTGTGTTTTGTATATTTTAATCAAGTCTGTCTGCAGTTGTCTTATATTTTCCTCTAGATTACTTGAAGTCATGTCTGGAGCTTGCATTGCTTTTTGCTAAACAGCTGCAGTACTTTTCCCAGTCAGTTTTTTTACATACCTTTTGTAGCTTATTTTCTTTAGATCCTCAGTATTTCTTTTTTTCCTGGCATCTAGGCAGTGCACTTACTAGCCAGTTACTGAAATTTACCCAGAAGTATAGGTCTACTGACCTTCTCTGCAAAGTTTCTGTTTTTCCCACTGGGAGAGCTAGAAATAAGCTGTTACTCAATGCACAGCCATCATGGAAGTCAGAGGTATGTTTTTCTTGAGTTTTTTCTTGTTAAGTGCAGTTGTAATTGAGTGGGGTGTGTGCAGCTGTATCAGGATTCATCAAATCAGGAGAAAAAATACCAGCCAGAATAATACATTGATACTATTAAGGGGTGACTAAAGGAAGCAATAACAGAAAATATAAACTATGTTCCCATACAACAAACAGGGCTAAACTGTACAAAATATAGTAGAAACAGTTAAATTGTGTAAGCCTTGTTCTACAAGCTGTACACTGTAGTAAAGAACAGCACACGCAGTCACAATACCGAGTAAAATTCACTCATCCAAATAGTGACAAAAATCAACTATATGCCCTTAAATCAAATAGAAACCTTTTATAATAGCATGTCTAGGTGTTTACCTAGATTCCCTTGTCAGAAATAAAAACAAAAAAAATCTACACAGAAAATGTAAATTAATTTGCAGAAAAATTGTGATTCAGTAATAAAAAAATGACTATAGCAGTGTTACAACATAAGTAAATATCATAAAAATGAAGAAAAATGTGAACACTCCAATATTTTCCTGTCAGAACTTCAAAATGAAGCAGACAAATAAGCATCTTGGCACCCTACTCCACATACATAAGGCAGCCCTGAATGTTCAACTGACACCATAGAAAAAGAAGTTATGTACTTACCATAACGTTCGATGTTTGTAGTCCATCTCACCCTTCATTCTTACACTTGGGATCGGAGCCGAACCTTGGCTCCGGACTCGGCCATTCTATAGCTCAAAAACTTCTGGTTGGCTCGTGGCTAGGAGGTACCCCATCATGCACTGCTAACATAACCCAGATCTTGTTTGCTGCAAGGAGAAACATACAGAGACAAAAAACAAACCATGTCTAAAGGACCCAACATAACAATAAGGCAGTAGTCACTCTACCCCCAGGTCCTCAAGAAAGGGGACAGGAGGGTGGGTTTGTAAGAATGAAGGGCAAGATGGACTATAAACATCGAACGTTATGGTAAGTACATAACTTCTTTATGTTCTGTAGTCCTATCTCTCCTTCATTCTTACACATGGGACAGTGTCCCCAGCACCTTCATCTTGGGTGGCTCAATGGAAAATGGAACCAAAGGTAGACCTGTTCCTGGAAGCCATATCCAATTTGTAGTGAGTAATGAATGTATAAGGTGAAGCCCATGTTGTTGCAGCACAAATATTATCTATTGGAATTTTAGCCTGAAAAGCTACCGAGGTAGACACAGATCTGGTAGAATGAGCTTTTACCTTGAAGGGACGATCTTTGCCACTGGATGAATAGACAAAGGAAATGCAGCTGGAAATCCAGTGAGATAATGTGACTTTAGAAACTGGAAGGCCCTTCTCCTTGTATTTGAAAAGGAAACAAATAATTGATCTGACCTTATGAAATCTTTAGTTCTGTCCAGATAAAAACGCAATTGTCTATGCACATCCAGTTGGTGAAATTTGTACTCTGCCTTGTTAGAAAAATTAGGGAAGAAAACAGGTAATTCAATGGACTGACTAATATTGGCCTGAGAAGAAACCTTAGGAATAAATGAAGGGTTAGTCAGTAAGGAGACCCTATCTTTGTGAAAAAACAAATAAGGGGGTTTAATGGAAAGAGCTTACAAGCTCAGAAATCCTTCTTGCAGAAGTGATAGCCACTAAAAGTACAGTTTTCAAAGATAAGAACTTAAGGTCACATGTTGCTGAAGGTTCAAAAGGGCTTGACGTAAGTCTATGGAAAACAAAGTTAAAATCCCATGGTGCCACTGGATCCATGACTGGGGGGGGGGGTCTTAACAAGGTGGTCCCTTTAAGGAAAGCTTGACACAGTCTATGAGCCACAAGGTTAGGTTCACTAGCCAAATGAAAGGTGGAAATAGCTGCCAGTTGAACTTTAATAGTGGCAGCTGCTGAATCTTGGTGGAACAACTGAGTAAGGAAGTCAAAAATGGCAGAAATGGGAGTTGTGTAAGGATCGAGGTTTCTCTCATGGGCCCAAACGGAGAATCTTTTCCATTTACTGGTATAAATCTTTCTGGTAGGTGGTTTGTGAGAGGATGTCAGAATGTGTATAGCCTCAGGAGAAAAGTCATGAAGCCTGATTAGGGATGGAATTAGAGCAGCCAAACTGTCAAATTGAGGGTGTAGTGAGAGGGATGGAACACCCCTGACATGTGCGTCAGCAAATCTGGCACTGGGTCCAGAGTCCAAGCAAATCTGGCACTGGGTCCAGAGTCCAAGGTTCGTCCATTAGATGAGGTCTTAGAAAGGGGAACCAAATCTGTCGAGGCCAGTAAGGAGCAATTAGGATCATTTTGCTTCCCAAGGATATTGCTTTCTGAATTACCTTCAATAAGAGGGGAAATGGAGGGAAAGCATAGAGAATTCCCAAGAGCCAATCATGAACAAGTGCATCTCTGGGGGTTTCCCCTTCCGGGGGAATCAGGGTGAAGTAGCTGCTGCATTTGGTATTGAGAGGGGTGGCAAATAGATCGCAGCAAGGCTGACCCCATTCGCGAAAAATTTGTTCCGCAATGTGTGTGTTCAGAGACCACTCGTGAGGCATCAGAATAGCCCTGCTGAGCCTGTCTGCTATTACATTGGATTTCCCCGGGATGTGCGTTGCGACCAGAAAGTGTTGGGAAGACATTGCCCACTCCCCAAACTCGAAGGGCTTCTCTGCAAAGGGGGTAAGATCTGGTCCCTCCTTGTTTGTTTATGTACCACACCACCGACATATTGTCCAAGTGGATCGCAATCGTCCCAAGAGGGAGAAAGCTGTGAAGTGCTTGCAATGCCAGAAGCACTGCTCTCATCTCCAAGACATTGATATGCAAATGACCCTTGTGTTTCTGCCAAGTGACTTGGACTGTTCTCCCTAGATAGTGCCCCCCACCCTATCTGGGAGGCATCCGTGGTCACAGTGGAAACGGGGGGGGGGGGGACAAATGGTCTGCCTGTATTTAGATTGCTGGTCTGGGTCCACCAGTGAAGATCCTGTTTGCAGAAATCTGTTATCAGGATGGGGTGAGAAAGAGGTAGATACTGCAGTGACCACTGGGCAAAAAAGTAACCACTGCAGGACCCTCATGTAGTCTGGCTAATGGAACTAATGGTATTATAGAAGTCATTGTCTCTAACAACTTGAGCACCATCTTTGCTTTGGTTTTCCTTAGAGGAAGTAAGCTCGAAACTTGTTCCCTAAGGTTCTGAATTCTTTCTACAGGAAGGTAAGCCCTCATTGAGATGGTGTTTATTTCGGCGGCAATAAAATTCACATGCTGAGAGGGCAATAATGCAGATTTTTGCCAATTTACTGTAATCCCTAACTGCAGGCAAGTCGAAATGGTAGCGTCCCTGGCCTGTAACAGTAGATACCTGGTGGTGGCAGTCAGGAGCCAGTCATCCAGGTTAGGAAACACTTGGAATCCCTGACGTCTCAAGTGAGCCATAACCACTGCTATGCATTTGGCGAACACCCTGGGGGCTGTTGTGAGACCAAAGGTCAGGGCGCGAAACTGATAATGACTGGCTCCTAGCCAGAAGCGTAAGTGACTCCTTGATGCCCTGTCCATTTTGATATGGTAGTATGCATCTTGGAGATCTATGGAGAACATCCAAATGTCTTTCCCTAACAATGGGAGGTGACCATTCGGAACTTGGACTTCTGTACAGATTCGTTCAATTTGCTGAGATCCAAGATGGGTCTCAAGTCCCCTGTTCTTTTTGGCACCAAAAAGAATCTGGATTAAGTCCCTAATCCTACTTGGTATACGGGGACAGGTTAGATGACTCTCTTGGCGAGCAACTTTTGGATTTCTAGAGTTGCTGAATCCCTGTGATTGGGTGGCACATCTGGGATTCGTCTGATCCGAGAGGGTGGAGAAGAGAAGGGAATACTGTAACCTCTGGTAATTATCTTCAATACCCACTTGTCTCGAGTAATATCGTGCCAGGCTTCTGGGTATAAAGAAACATAACCCCCGACTGGCTCCAGAGACATGCAGTCGGGCCTCCTTTCAGGAGCGCTGATAGGGATGACCATGAAAGGAATCACAGTCTCCCTGGTTCTGCGGGCCTCCTCTGCCTCTAAGGCAGCATCTACCGTTATTTCCTCCTCTGCCTCTGGAGAAGGATTCACCTTGTGCATCTTGAAAAAACCTCTGCGACTTCTTGAACCACATTTTGCTGCCCTTCTGCCCTTTGGGATAGGGTCTAGAAGGAACATAAAAATGGACTCCCACGGCAGACAGGGTTTTTCCTTCCTGCTTACACCTGGTGAGTGTGTCCTTTACCCTGGTTCCAAACAATGAGAATCAGTCAAAGGGGGCGTTGGTAAATGTAGACTTAAAGGCCTCTGCAAAGTTACACAAGTGCATCCAGGAGTGTCTTCTAAGAGAGACTCCTGAACCTGCTGCCCTACCCGCTCCATCAGCTGCGTAAGATATCAGCCTCATGGAGGAGTTCACATTAGAATTTAAGGTAGACATCTGTGTGTTAACTTTCTGAGATACATCAGATACGTTACCCTGCAGAGTCTCTCCCAGATCTTTTAGGGGATCTCTCTGGAGCCTTGTGAAATGAGACAGGTAGTTCAGTGATCTAAGTGTAAAAGCCACTGAAGAAAAGACACGCTTCCCGTACATATCCATCGTTCGAAACTCCTTGTTCGGTGGATGGACAGTGGAGGAAGTTTCGGCAAGTTCCTTTTTGGTGGCTGCTGCCACCACCATGGCATCTACTGGAACACCCTTAGTAAGAAAGTCTTTGCCCTTGGGTGCTGACAAAAAATTATTTGGTATTCTAGGAACCGGTTCCACAGAATCAGGAGATTCCCACATCCTTCAACGCACTAGATCCAGAAGCTCATCAAAGGGTGGAAACACCCAAGAGGTGGAGGATTGAGACCCAAAAGCCTTCAGGTACACAGACTCCTCATCAGAAGGGGATGTGGTGGGCCAGCCGCCTCTCTGTTTCGGGATCTCAAGGACGACTTTGGGGACCCTTCTGACACATCAAGGTCAGTGTCTGATGTAATAGACTCATCAGGGGAGTCAACATGTTGCCTCTTACAAGTTTTCGTCCTAGGTGGCTCCTCAGAAAGGTATCACGGGGAGATCTCAGAAGACTGGGGGACCACTCATGGAGGTTTCCTGAGGCTGCGAGTCCCTGCTGTGTTGGGAGAGACAGGGAGCTGAGACTGAAGTCGGCGGTTTAGGGAGAAGAGTGTTGGTACCTCTAGTTTAAACTGAAGACCTGGACAACACACTCCTCATCACCTCAAAGGCCGATCCTCCTGGCTCCGAGGATGCCCCCAGCTCTGAAGATGCAGAGGTTGTCCTCGGCGCCGAGGAGATGGGCTCCGAGGCAAATGTGGGGTCCAAGCTCACCCGCGCCGAAGCACCGAGAGGTAGGCTCGGAACCGAAGAAGTTCGATTCAAAGTGTCCCCCTCGGGCCCGACTGGAGAACGGAGGACCCTAGACCCCACAGATGGCACCGAAAGGGTCAGAGCAGATATCGGAACTGAGAGACCAACTGGGCTAACTGGAGCCAACTTTTCCACAACCCGAGGTACCAACAACTCTGGCTCCGACAACCCAGAGTGGGTCAGAGGAGGAACATCGACAGGGTGGGTGTAAGGGCACATTAAGCTCAGGAGCCTACTGGGACGGAGTCAAAAGTAAATTTGCCAGCACCGAAGTCTGAAGCAGTCTATGCACTACCCTCTCGACGTCCTCATCAGTAAGGCTCCTAGAGGACCTGGAAGACAGAGTGGGGGACCTAGCTCGCTGGAAAATAGGTGATCTAAGAGTCGGGGAGACTGGTCAGAGTTCAGCTGACCGGCTCTGAGATACAGGCTCAGTTATCGGCTCCGAAGCTCCTGGAGACTAAACTGATGGATCCACAATGGAAGCCTCTTTCAGCACCGAGACCAGTGGAGCCAACGAGGATGTAGTCATTTTGGTAATTTTGTCTAGCAGCTCCAATGACAGAATGGGTGGGAGACCGCCTTTTTGTAGCTTTTGCTTTGTCCTTCTTGGAAGAGGAAGAAAATTTAGAGCTCGAGGATGAAGATGTCAATTCCTCTTCAAAGGAATGTTTCAATAGTCCTTTCAAAATAAGTTTGTTCTTCCTCTCTTGAAGAACACGGGGACTATGTGCATGACAAAACAGGCAAGACTCTTGGAGGTGAATAGCCCCCAAACAATACACACACATTCTGCCCATCCGTTAAGGGCATTTTCTGGGCACATTTTGTACACTTTTTGAAGCCCGAAGGCTTATGATCCTTAGTATCTTTGGACATAGTGCAATAACCACTAAGAACAAAGTACGACAACTATCTCCAAACAGATAAACAGCAGCACAGACAAACAGGCAAACAGAGGACTAGGTCCTCTAACTTAAACAGGCCTAGCCCTAAGAAAAGAAAAAGAGATAAACCGAGGACTAGGTCCTCCAATTTAAATGGGCCTAGTCCAGGGGGAAATAAACAACAGAACCGAGGACTAGGTCCTCTAATTTAAACTGGCCTAGCCCAGTGGGAGACAAACAAAACCGATAACTAGGTCCTCTAACTTAAACGGGGCTAGCCCAGGGAGAAGGAAAATAGGTAACAAAACAAGCAGCACAAGAGAAGCGATGCAGGGATACAAAACGCCAACGGAAAATGGCCAATCAAAGTACACACAGTAAACAATGCAGCAAATAGTCTAAAACAGGCAAGGACTGCGAAAACACTTTACACTATCAAAAAGGATTATTTTTAGTCAACAATAACAAGTCAAAGGTATTGAAAATTTTCACTTAGCCACAGCCAAGAAGAATCACGTCTGAGCTGAATGAGCAGCAAACGAGATCTGGGTTATGTTAGCGGTGCATGGTGGGATACCTCCTAGCCAAGAGCCAACCAGACGTTTTTGAGATTTAGAATGGCCGAGTCGGAGCCGAGGTTTGGCTCAGATCCCAAGTGTAAGAATGAAGGCGAAATAGGACTACAGAACATCTTCAGTTTTCCAGTACAAGCCATAAAACACTTTAGCCCCATAACTGCATAAAAGCAGTATTCGGCACACAAACAACACAATAGTAAGTTAGAATTCCCACAGGAATTAACAGTAGGAAACAGAAGGAGTATTATAATAAAAAGTTGACACATGCGTGCACACACATTTTATATATATATATATATATATATATATATATATATATATATATATATATATATATGGGGCTACTTTGATTAAGCGCAATTACACTTACCCGAACTTCAAATAAGCAAAATTACTTCAGCAAAACTTAATCAACTGAACTAACAAATCGCCAATATTTTGTACAGGGAAACTAACCATTTGGCCACCAGAGTGAACTTTGCCCTGTTCCCCAGTGTAGTGTGATCTCAGAGTTGGTATATTTAGTTGGGGGGGGGGGGCAAAGCCCCGTACTTGCATGAGTTTAATTTGTGTCCGTTTTTTTTTTTTTTTAATTGTGTCCTGGTGGACAAGTGATTAGTTTCTCTATACAAAATATCGGTGATTAACGAGTTCGCTGAAGTTGTCTTGCTTATTTGAAATTCAGGTAAGTGTAATTGTGGTTAATCAACGTATATATATATATATATATATATATATATATATATATATATATATATATATATATATATGGGTGCGTGTGTGTGTATGTATGTATAAAAGGACATGTGAGTCTATAAGCTGAAATCCACCAATCCAAGTTGCTGAGGATTTTCAACTGTGTTAATCCTATAGCTGGTTAAAAAAAAAAAAAAAAAAAAAATGAACGACTGACTTTCTGTGACAGGGATTGGGCTTCCCTTGATAGGAGGGGCTTAGCCAATCCTCTGTCACAGAGATCCAAAGGAGGAGATTCTCTGAGTTCTGGAAAGTTGCCAGTGTGGGGTTGTGCAGGCACAACACATGTGCAACCTCATCACTAAGGGCTTTTCATCCGGAAAAAAGGAGGTCATTGTCCCACTGTACTCATCCCTCATTAGACCCATTATAGAATACAACGCCCCATTTGGTATGTACCTCTCAAGACATCTGCAACAACTGGAAAGGCCGCAGAAATACCTCACTAAAAGAATCACAGGCCTAAAGCAGATGCCCTATGCTGACCGCCTTAAAAAACTCCAGCTATACTCTGTCGCATATCGTCTACTCCGAGGCGATCTCTGCTTAACATACAAGGCCATGTCAAACCCAGAGCTGTTGGACATGCGACACTTAAAGAAATCCCAATCCCTCAGAGCCACATGCTCCAGGGATCTAAATCTTGTCATCACAATAAACAAAACATGCTGGAGGGATAGGTTCCTGACCCAGAGACTCCTCAGACTCTGGAATAGACTGCCCATACATGTCAAGCAGAGCGCCCCTTTGGCCTTCTTCAAAAGGAACCTTGATGATTATTAATGGGAGGAAGGAAATTCACCCCGGGGATCACGTCAGTCTCCCCGCTAGACAGGGGTCCAGGGAAGTAAATAGTGTGGGAAAAAATAGCCAGGGAATTGTTACGGCTAGGCTTGTATAGGCCCTAGCCTAGTACCAACCTATGAACTGAAGCAGTGTAAATGAGTGTGAGTGAAGAACATTTAATGTTATGACTTGGAACTCCACTAATAAGAAAAAAGTGTTTAGAAAAATATTTAGTGTATGACAACACTCTTACTATTGATTTAGCATTTGACAATTCCCTTGGGGAGATGCATCAAAACCAACTACTTTACTAATGCAACATAACAATAAAAGGATGAAAATTTTAAAATGTTTAAGAGGGGAGCCATGGTGGGAGTGGGTAGAACTGTTCTATTAACTTACTAGATAGCACAGAATTGAAAAAAAAGCAAACTGTGGTGATGGTAAACACAGTAATGACCAGGGAAAGCGCCCAAAAATTAAACATTAAAAACAGGAATTCTTCTAAAAAAATACTTGTATTGTCTGATTAAATGCTCAAACTAGTAAGGACGAACATAACTGATTTAAACAAAGAAAGGTTACTACTACTTCATTATCAGGATTGAGATTACAAAAAACACCCATCATTAAGAAATTTGTAAACAGTAATAACCGATACAGTCACTATTTAATACATTGTGGAACCAATGACCTAAACGTAACTCATTTGAACCACATAAAAAAATATTTTGTTTTTTTCTTTTGATATTTTGGAAACTCTTAAAACTAATAATTACAAAGTGGCACTTACTGAATAATACCTTCATCCAAGCACTTTTGTTCAACAGTTTGTTACAGTCTCCTTGTACTACACTTAATATTAATCTATTCACTTACTAGGAAGAATTCAATGACAATACAAGTCTTTTTGCATCTGATCAATTGTACCCAAGTCATTATGAGGCTGTTACTGTGTTTTGCAGCGGTTAGCGTTGCCACCTTACAGCAAGAGGTTCTCCAGTTCGATCCTCAGCTGGGGTGCCTTCTGTGCGGAGTCTGCATGTCCTCCCTGTGGTCGCATGGGTTTCCTCCTGGTGCTCCGGTTTCCTCCTACATCCCAAAGACATGCTGTAGGTGGATTGGATACTCTAAAATTGGCCCTAGGTGTGAGTGTGTGCATGTGTGTGCCTTCTGTGGAAGGTTAGGTGCCGGGCTGGCAACTCGACACTGTAAAACTGCACTGCCAATCATGAGCAGACAGGTGATCCGCTGTGGCGACCCCTAACTGGGAAAAGCCGAAAGAAGAAGAAGTAGACTGTGTTTACGAAAATTAAAAAAAATAAACAGCTCTCAAATATTTTAGAGAGCTATACTTTTGTGCTGGCTCCCCTAATATTAACAGGAGATCTTATCAAAACTAAAGAAACATATATGTGTGTGTGTGTGTGTGTGTGTGTGTGTGTGTGTGTGTGTGTGTGTCTGTGTGTGTGTGTCTGTGTGTGTGTGTCTGTGTAAAATGCTCCAGTTAGGATGCACTGTCACTTAATAAAATGCCCCAATTAGGATGCAGTGTTGCACAGAATCAAACCCTGGTCCACATGCTGCAGATCTAGTAACTAGCTATGAAACAGAGAAGTCATGATGTAAGGGAAGGAGCATCATCACATAGTCAAGTTCTTTGGGTATGATCCTTGGTTTCCTTGTTCTGCTGAATGCTGACACTGCTTATACTTTGGCTGTGAATAAACTGGAGAGCATGAAGTTTAATGTTAACATTTAAGCTCTGAATGCACTTTTAATTTATCTTTTTTTTTTTTTTTGCTGACACACAGGTGTAAAATGCATACTGTTTGGACTACAACAGTTTGTCTAGCACTTAGTGCTGATGAGTAAGGCTATAAACTTTTGAACAGCTGTTTCAATTAGTATGTTGTTTGATTCCCTCAGCATGCATCTTCTATGTGACTCAGATTAGTACTTCATTATATGCTACTTGAGTATGAATCTAAGCACATCTCTTATTTTATAGGGTTGTCAGATGCATTTTCACTAAATTAGTTTCAAGGGAAGAGAGCTTTACTGTTTTAAGAGAAGTCTGTTTTCAATGCGAGAAGGTTTGGTTTTGTTTAGAAAATGGCTGTCAGTGGTTTTTTTTCTGTGAAATTTGAAATAAAATTTTAAATGAAAGCTAAATCTTTGTGATAACTGTAAAAGTAAAGAAGAAGAAAGTATGCATACTGACAGGTTTGAACAGTAAAGTGGGACAGACAGCCAAGTAATGGGACATAGGTATGGCTAGTGGGGGCCTGATTTATTACCCTGCACAGGGCCCCATTTGTACACAACCTGTCTGTGACTCTGGAGGTGTTGCTGGAACAATGCCGCATTATTAGCCAATCAAGTGGATCAGACCTGTGCTGAGTGATGTCAGAGAGGAGTAGCTATTTTGACACCGGGGAAGATACAAGGAGATCAAACGTGAGATATAGGCATGCTGCAAGCATGTAAGCCCCCACCAAAAAAAAAAAAAAAGTATGTTGGATGCAGTAATATTTAAGATTTTTGTAGAATTTGTGGCTTGTTGAACAAAAACTGTTGCAGCATTTATATTGTCTGCTTATTAATTTCTCTAAATAATGAGTCTAAACGTTACACTTTAGCAATGTATTTTGCAGTACCTTCTGTACAGCATCTAGCAACTGCAAAGGAGTTCACATTTGCCCGATCATTTAGTCTGCATTATTTGGAGTCTGATCTTCAGCATCCATTATGTAGGCACTGCTGCATGGCACTGTGATACATTGTACGCTACAAGATCAGACTGTAAAGTATTTCTACATTTAGTTAAAAATTGTTACTCTGCTAGTTAGCAATGAGGACTAAAGCTCTGACTTGTTAATAATTTGCTTCCTGAAGCAAGGGTGCAGGGTTTGAATCTTTTCACCTTCATTTACCCACACAGCAAGTCACTTGACTAAACGGTGCTTTGAAGCAATTGGAATTCACGCTAGGCTCCTTAAAGCGACTATATGCATATTAACTATGAACCTGTTGTCGTTATTTGCCAGCCATTCCCTATTGCATAGCTGATCTAGTTAAGCAAATGTTATAGCAATATCACTAGCACACCATGTTTTTAATGCAACATAGACAATTTATTCTTCAAGGATACAGGTACTGCATTTGTAGATGAAGTACTGAAGTGTAAAGTTTGCCAGCAGCAATCTCTGCATTAGTAATTATCTTTAATGTGGTATTATTCAGAAGACTTACTGATGCAGCGATTTTGTATATTTTCTTACCATGTTATCAGATGGTTATTACTTCTTATGTTCTCATAAATACTCTTCTGTTTAAACTGTGCTACAAATGGCTGGATTTTAAGTTAAGATGTTGTTGTTGTTGTTATTGTGTCTTTCGGCTTTTCCCGGTTAGGGGTCGCCACAGCGGAACTCCGGACCGCTAATGATTAGCAGTAGATTTTTATGTGCCGAGTTGCCGGCCCTGACGCACAACCTTCAACGAAGGTACGCCCATTCACGCATGTCTCCACACAAGACGCTCTAGCTGAGAATCGAACCGGATGTCTTACTGTGAGGCAACAACGCAACCGCAGCACCACCACCGCAGTCATTTTAAGTTAAGATGATAGTGATCGTTATACAATTTCATGTAGTTCATTCAAGCCTACCAATAAAATGCATGTAATTTTATTTCATAACAATAATGGGTGTAAACAGTCAACAAAGTGGCAATAATGTCTGGGGAGGGGTTCCTCTATGGATGAAAGAACCTTTTGCTCTTACCTGGTTATTTTAAAAAACCTTATGCTCTTATCATCTGGTCATTTTTAAATAATCTTTAATCTGGATTTGCAGAACTAGTGTGTGTGTGTGTGTGTGTGTGTGTGTGTGTGTGTGTGTGTGTGTGTGTGTGTGTGTGTGTGTGTGTGTGTGTGTGTGTGAATTAAATTTGAATAGTTTGGTGTGTGTGTGTGTCTGTTCTAAAATTTTGAAATATGTGACTTTGGCCATTATTATTAAGTTTTCTGACACAGATAACTGATAAGGATGCAATCAAGATTGCTATAATTGTTGGGTTTGGGGATGTCTGTGGATAAAAATGACTTCTTCTTTCGGCTTTTCCCAGTTAGGGGTCACCACAGCAGATGATCTGTCCGCTCATGACTGACAGTGAAGTTTTACGGTGTCAAGTTGCCAGCCCGGCACCCAACCTTCCACATAAGGCACACACACACACCTAGGGCCAATTTAGAGTGTCCAATCCACCTACAGCATGTCTTTGGGATGTGGAAGGAAACCGGAACACCTGGAGGAAACCCACACGACCACAGGGAGGACATGCAGACTCCGCACAGAAGGCACCCCAGCTGAGAATCGAACCGGAGAACCTCTTGCTGTGAGGCAGCAATGCTAACCACTAATAAACTTAAAAAAATTAATTTGTAAGTATAGTGTTCACTCATGTAAGGCAAACTGGAATACTTTACTGTGGTCATTTTTATCACAATCAGATGTGATGTGTACACAGTCAAGAAAGTGGCCATAAATTCTGGAATATGAATATTGGTAGATTATACTGACAGCAGTTTGAGTTGAAATATTCTGAAATGGGCACTTTTGTCATTATTGATTAATGTATTTTGTTTTACTGCTTACTGGAAAAATTAAAAACACACTGTTTATAAAAAGAAGTTATGTTCTTACCATGATGTTCCATGTGTGTTGTCCATCTCGCCCTTTATTCTTACTTGCGGGTTGGATCCAATGTGTCAGATCCATCTTGGCTATTTCTCCTGCTCAAGGTCTTCAGCAAAGCTCATGGGCCTCAATATTTACCAATAATGCATTCCCTTAATTACCTCAGATCTTGTTTGCCCTCAGCAAAAGGTCCGCAATTGGGTCCAGAATCCAGGGTTCGTCTAGAAGATGAGGCTGAAGAAAGGAAACCAGATTTGACTACATCAGTAGGGACAATTAGGATAATGGTTGTCTCCAACAAACTCGCTTTCTGTAGAAACTTTGGAATTTGAGGAATAGGGGGAAAAGCATAAATAAGTCCTGGGGCCAATCATGAACAAGTGCATCCCTTGGTGACTCCCCTGTAAGAGGGATCAGGGCAAAGTAGTTGCTGCATTTGGCATTTACGGGTGACGCAAAAAGGTCACAGAAAGGCTGGCCCCATTTGTGGAAGACCACCTCCTTAACTTTCTGACTGAGAGACCACTCGTGTGGCTATAGAATGGATCTGCTCAGCTTGTTGCAATGACGCTGGATTTCCCCAGGATATGCATTGCTATTAGAAAGCGGTTGGAGGCTATCGCCTAATGCCAGATACTGAGAGCTTCTTGGCAAAGTGAGTACAATTTGGATCCCCAGTTTGTTTATATACCATACTACAGACATATTGCCTGTCTGGACTGCTATCATTACCACAGGAAGAGAGTCCTGGAATGCTTGCAATGATAAAAGCACTGCTCCCATCTCTAGGACATTTATATGCAAGTGAGCCTCGTGACCTTGCCAGATCCCTTGAACTGTCTTCCCGAGAAAATGACCCTTCCCCAACCTATCTGAGAAGCGTCGTGGTCACCATGGCTAGAGGTTGTGGAGGAATGAAAAGAGGGCCTCGAAGTACTGAAGGTGAGTGAATCCAACACTGAAGGTCTTTTTTGCAGGCATTGGTTATCATGATCTTGTGAGACACTGGAAATTCCAAAATTGACCACTGAGCAAATAGCATCCACTGGAGAACCTCATGTGGAGATGAGATAGAGGAATTAGTATGATGGATCCAGCCATTTTCCATAGGACCTGTTGAACTAGTTTTGTCGTTGCTTTGGACTTCTTTATTAGAATTCTGACGAAATGACAGAGGTCGTCCACCCTGTCTTGTGGAAGGTTTGCTGTCTGAGTGGTAGTGTTTATCTCTGCTCCTATGAACAGTAAAGTATGCAATGGTTCTAGCACAGATTTTTTGTAATTGATGGTAATGCCAACAGAGAAGCAGAGTTGAAGGACATAATTCCTTGAGTGGAGTAGATGATGCCTGGTCGGGGCAGTTATGAGCCAGTCGTCCAGGTATGGAAACACAAGGAAACCTTTGCGTCTCAGGTGAGCAGCTACTACTGCCATACATTTGATGAACACTCTGGCAGCTGTAGTGAGATCAAACGGCAGAGCTCAAAACTGGAAGTGACTGGCTCCTAGCCGGAAGCACAAGAACCTCCTGGCCCACCTGTCCATTCGAATATGGCAGTACGCATCCTGAAAACAGAGCACATCCATTTGTCTTTTTCTAGAAATGGAAGTATCGACTGCAGTGTCACCATCGGTACCTTGGTCTTCTTTACTGATTTGTTCAAATTACTGAGATCCAAAATGGGCCTCCAGTCCCCTGTTCTCTTTGGAACTAAAAAGAATTTTGAGTATGTTCCAGATCCTCTCTGGTCTGTGGGGACTTCTTGGATGACTCTTTTTGTTAGCAACTTTTGTATTTCTACAGTTGCTTGTACCTTTTGACTGGGTGGACCATCTGGAACGACTTTGTTTCTGGGGACAGGAAGGGAGAAGAGGCTGATGTACCCTCTGGATATTATGTCCTGCACCCATCTGTTTATCTTTAGCCAGGTTTCTTGGTGCAAGGACGGTCACCCCCCCCCCCACTGCTTCCAGAGGTGAGTAATCGGGCACTTCTTCAGGTGCATTGGAAAAGGCTCCCAAAGAAAGATTCTCTGGAGTCTTGGTTTTGCAGACCTCCTCTGTCACGAGGGCAGCATCTTCCGTTATTGTTGCCCCCTCTGCCTTTGCGGGAACTTTCACCTTGTGTGTCTTGATAAGACTTCTGAGATTTTCTGAACCATGTTTTCCCACTACTTTTTTGACTCTTGGGAAAGGGTCTAGTAGGAGTGGTAAAACACACTCCAACGGCAGACAAGGTCTTTCCCTCTTATTCACACCAGGTGAGCATTTCCTTCACTTTTGGCCCAAAAAGACAGGAGCCATCAAAAGGGGCATTAATGAAGGAAGACTTGAAGTGCTCCGTGAAATAATAAAGATGCATCCAGGCCTGCCTCCTAAGAGAGATACCCGAGCCTGCTGCCCTACTTGTTCCATCTGCTGCTTAAGAAATGAGTCTCATGGACGAGTTAATAACCGAATTCAAGGTAGCAAGCTGAGCAATGACATTCTCTGCTGCTTCATCAGCTACAGCCCCTTGGAGGGAGTCTGATAATTCTTTAATCAGATCCCTCTGTAGTCTAGTGAAGTGAGTCAGATAATTCAGAGACCACAAAGCAGAGGTTGCCGATGAGAAGATGCACTTCCCATACCTATCCATAGTCCTACAGTCCTTGTTAGGAGGATGGGAAGTAGTACTCGTCTCAGAGTTCCTTTCTAGTGGCTGCCACCATGACCATGGCATCAACCACTACGCCCTTTGTTAGAAAACTTTTTTTCTTTTGGACAGTGATGTTTTTATTTGGCCTCCTAGGAGTAGGGTCTATGGAGTTTGGGGTCTCCCAAGCCTTTCGCTTGATTAATTTGACAAGCTCTTCGAAAGGAGGAGTAATCCAAGAAGGTGATGGGCGAGATGCAAAGGCCTTCAAAAAGACTGATTCCTCAGCCGAAGGGTTGGAGGACTGCCAATCACCTCTCTGTTTTAATATTTGTAGGATGTCTCCAAAAGAGACATCTTCAGGAGGTGATCGTGGTGACCCTTCTGTTTCATCAAGGTTGGTGTCAAATGTGATAGACTCTTTCTGTGACTCAAGATGCTTCCTCTTGCATGTCCTCTTCCGAGGGACCTCTTCAGTGGGTACTCTAGAGAGCTTTTGGAAGAGGGGGCAGTACCCTGAGGTAATCCTGAGGCCGAATGTCTCTGCAGACCTGTGGAGAAGGCCCATGATAAGACGAAGACACCGCACCTGAAGAGGGAGGAAAAACCAAAATAGCTTGTGTCCCAGACTGCGAAGTAGTCAAAGCCCTCCTTAGTGCCTCAAAGGCAGACCCTCCCAGCTCCGAAGTCCCAAGATCTGACAAACATGTTGCCGGAGCTGAAGGAATCTCCAGAGCAGAAGAGAGTAGCTCCACAGCAGAGGTAAGAGCCGAACTCACCTGTGCCGAGGACCCAGAGGCATGGTCGAATCTGAAGACATCCAAAAAGTCTCCATGGACCCTACAAGAGAGTGTCGGCTCCCAGAAATCTCCAGCTCTGAAGGCATGGAGACACTTGGGGCAGATGTCTGATCTGAAGAAGGTATGGATCCTCGACCTGACACCGACACAACCTGGATATCGGAATCTTCTGGCTGCGAAGCAGCGGGATGGATCAGAAGAGGAACTATAATAGAAGAGGGGATTTGAGTCTGACCCAGTTCCTTTGGGCACAAATCCAAAAGAAGTTTGGCCAAAGCAGGTGTCTTCAGAAGTCTCTCTACGACCCTATCTACGTCTTCATCAGATAAACTCCTGGTAGACCTAGTGGACAGGGTAGGTGACCTTGATGTAGATAATAGTGGAGAAGGGAGCAGAGAAAAATCTTCCCAATAGAAGGAGATTGGCTCTTATGTATATGTTCAGTGGAAGTAGCCGGCGGCAATGAAATTTCCCGCTCTGAGGGAGTTTTGGAACCGGAAGGACATGTCTTCTCTGATACAGCCTTCAGATCTGTCAATTTCGGATCCTTCTGGCTCAGCTCTGACAAGGATCTCGGCTCCAATAAAGGTCTTTTAGTTGGCTTTTTTGAAGGATCGGAAGATATAACCTCACAGAAAGGTGATTTTTTTAAAGGCCTTTCAAAATTAGTTTATTTTTACATTCAATTAATGCCTGCTGGTTGAAGTTGTGGCAAGAGGAGCAAAACTCCTGCAGATGAAGAGGCTCCAAACAATACACACACACAGAGTGTGAATCACTAAGGGGGGCATCTTCTTACTGCATTTTTTGCACTTCTTGAAGCCCAAAGGCTTGCTTTCCTGTTTTTGGGACATAGGAAAGAAGAGAGAGAGAGCAAACAAGAATACAACAGTCAATGTAAGAAAGAGCAAACCTCTAACTTAAAACGGACTTTACGCACGCGCGCGCACACACACACACACACACACACACACACACACACACACACACACACACACACACACACACACACACACACACACACACACACACACACACACACACACACACACACACTCAAGCAGTAATCTAAAGACTCCAAACTCAGGTAAAAAAAATAGAAATATACTATTACTACTACTTTTTTTATATAAAAGGGGAAAGAAAAAGATAAGAAAATATAAGATAAAGTAAGGAACATCCTCCAACTAAAATGGATGTTTCTGGATGTCCTCTAATTTAAACGGACGTCTAATGAGGGAAAGAGCTGGGTAAAGAAGTAAAATAGCAACGTAATTTAAAGGGATTAAAAACTAGAGACACAGATAATTTTATACTAAAATAAAGTAGTGAAAAATGTCTGTACTTAGCCCAGAGTTATAGCTGACTAAACCTCTTCACTACACAGTAAACAAGATCTTGGGTAACTAAGGGAATGTATGCATTCTAAGGTAAAGAATGAGGCCTACGAGCTTTGCTGAAAACCTCAAGCTGAAGAAATGGTCAAGATGGATCTGACTCATCAGATCCGAACCACAAGTGAGAATAAAGGTGAGACTGACATCACATCAAATGTTCCTGCATTAAACAAGATGTGTAATTTAAAACAACCAGGGAGGTGAATCAAAGAATACATGCAATTATGCATGATCCTGAAAATGTGTGCAGGAGATTCATGACTTGAAAACAGCCCAAGGCACAGGGTACACTTAATTTATCACTGGATAGATGCATTTGCAATGAACGTGAATTTCAAGGGAATAAATTACTGTTGCTCATGCTGTCTGTTTTCAATGCAAGACTTTTTTGTTTTATTTAGTAAGCTGTGATAAGTATTTGCTGTTTACACTCTAAAATTTGAAATAAAAATTTTAAATTAAATACATCTCTGCAATAACTGTAAAAGTAAATAAGAAAATAGTATGCATACTGACAGGTATGAACAGTGTTTATGACAACTGAGGAGAGACAATCAAGTAATGGAATACCTGAATGGCTTTGAGGGGGAGCGTGGCCACTGGTCCATTATTCTGCCTAGGGTCCCATTTTACCATGATCCAGCTTTGCTTGTAATGCTTGTAGTTTATGGACTACGCCCCATGAACTGAATTATATTACACAAAACAAAAACGTAACAATAGTTGGTTTTACAAAATAATGGGACTCAAGCTCCCTTAATTTTCGTAGCTGTGCTAAATTTGGGCATACAAATTAGAATAAACATGGAGATAGTGTTCTATTAGTTCATGAGTCATTTCATACTGTAATAATGTTGGCAAACATCACTTTGGTTGTTGATATTAAGACAAAAGACGCAACAGACTCATTACCAATGATATCATATTGGAAATGATCTACGAATAACACTAGACATTTGGAATTTACTACAGATTTAACATGAAACAGCGTAATTTTACTGGGTGATTTAAACTACCCAAATGCTAAATAGAAAAAAAAAACTTGCCATGGCTCTATTTTAGAGCAAGGATTCATAGCTATGCTTTGTTAATATGGTTTCTCTCAACTTGTAACAAAACCAACTAGAGGAAATAATATAGTAGATGCTATTATAACTAATTGTGATGATTTTTGTTAAAGATAATACATATGGGCCACATACAGAGTTACCTGATCATTATTCTCTTAAATTTTAACATGGTATAAAAATATAGTTTATGATTTGGCCATTAAAAAGTATTATTTCAGGTTAATCGACTATAACAAAATCAATGCTGATATTGATTCTCTTAATTGGAATGAATGCAACTCAGAGCTGGATTCAGGATGATACTGGGAAAAACTGCTGTCTGATTCTATGAAAACACACTATCTGAATACTTTTGCAGTCTACCAAATTTAAATTATCCTTTTGGTGGTCATGTAGGATATCAAGGTTGTATAAAAGAAAAAGGCTTTAAGTTAGGAAATAGCCCACTCGAAGAAATAAGGCTAAATTAAATAGAATTAGCGACAGTTTCAAGGTTATTCTAATTAAACAGAAGAAACTTTTTGAATCAAGATTTACAAATAATGAATAAGTCTTACTATAAATATATAATTTCTAAATAAAACATAACATTAACATTTTTATATTTTTATTCCATTAAAATGTTAACAATGGAATATAAATTGAGAATTCTATGGCAACTGGCACAAAGGGTTAACACAGTGAGCTGCAGTCACTATGATATAGGGTCTGATTCCCTTATCTGCCCACTGTGACCAAGTCACTTAACCAGAAACTGCTCTCTGGTCACCCCTGAAAAGGGACTGTGCATCCAGTGGACTTGTTTATATTATCCTCTTAGTACTGATGATATGGTTATTAAATCATTAGATAAGGTTGTTAAGGAAACAGCCATGGGACTAGACAGTATACCTGGGGACCTAATTTCTTAAAGGAAATCAACCTTAGTTCCTGTTTTAAGACCTACATTTCATTGTTTACTAAATAAGGGAATTGTTCAAAACTCTTGAAAAACATCTGTTATTACCCTGATGCTTACAAAGGGTAATAGATTGTTGCCACAAAATTAGAGAACAACAAGGCTAACCCCAATTTGGGGCAAATGTTTTAAAATATGCCTTATACAGTTGTTGACACATCCAGAATATAGTGAGAACTATTTGGATATTAACTAACATTTTTTTTAGGGGAAATCAACTTTGACTAACTTGATCAAGTTAGTTTGGCTTTAGATTTTGGTCCATCTGTTGGAGTGGTATATTTGGACCTTGTGGCAGCATCTGACACTTTATTCAACAATTATTAACATGCCAAACTTATTTCAGTTTAATCAATACTTAGATGGATTTATAACTGACTGAGTGATCATACACAGAGTGTGGCAATTTAAGATCTTCTCTCAAAGAGTAAACAAATCAGCCAAGGTATTCCACAAGACTATGCCTTAGGTCCTTTGCTTTTCAACTTAATTAAGGTTACTTTTCATATCAGTGAAAGTTGCTGGGGGCATACGTTAGCCATCGAATCTAAGGTTGGTTTTAAAGCCATAGCTGATAATGGCTGTCTTATTATCAACAAGTACTTAAATGATATTTTGGTTTTGGCAAAGAATATGGGTCTTTCTTTCATTTCAGCACTAATAAGTGTCAGATCATGTATTTTGAAAAAAAAAATGCGATAAGATGTCCATTAATATTAGAGGGATCAGTTATGTCAGAAATAACAAAACACAGATTGTGAAATCCATGATGCAATGATCTGGAATCCCTACCTGCAGCTTCAACAGTCTACAGGACAAAGTATAAGATTAGAAATAAGGATAGCTGTTCAGAATGCCAGATTCTGGCAGCAGCTAAAGTAGTTTTGTACCTACCATAAATGTAGATGTTCGAGTGTATTCACTGCTGCAGTCAATACACTTGGGTTATCCTGCTGTCAGGCGGTCCCGCAGTCGGCCAGAATTCCAAACTCTTGGTCCGGCGTCGGTTGCTGTCGCTTCTTCCCTGACGTCAGTGCGCCAGGGGTATATAATATGCAGCCGACGCCATTTTCTTCAGTTTTTCTTGCCCCAGATGTCAGGTGCCCCCAAATACGTAGGCAATACATTTTGGTAATAAAACATACATAAAAAATAAAAACAATAACTTCAGTTACAAGCAAATACACCACATAGGTTGTATAGGGTAGAAAGGTATAGATAAGTCCCAGGTAAGACAGAGGGGATGGAGGGAGGGTAACCTGGACTGCAGCAGTGAATACACTTGAACATCTACATTTATGGTAGGTACAAAACTGTACTATGTTCATCGTGTTTCACTGCTGCAGTCATTACACTTGGGTTGAATCCCAAAGCTGAGGTAGGGTGGCTGGTTCTATAAAGGATTTGGTGTGGCTATGAGGCCCTGCAGCACTGCAGTGGCAAAGCCAGCTCTGGATTTAGAGTAAAGAGGCAAGTGGTAATACTTGGTAAAGGTGTGCACTGAACTCCAAGTTGCAGCTTCCAAAATATCCTTGGTAGGTACTCCTCTAAGGTAGGCAGTTGAAGTGGCTAGGTACAGTTTTTCCATGCTGTGTGTAGCAGAAACAGATACACTGTCCTATCCACTTTGAAATGGTCTGCTTGGAAATGGCCTTTCCCTGTGATCCTGTAGCATATGCTACAAACAATTGCTCAGTTTTCCTGAAAGCTTTTGTTTTGTCCAAGTAGAAGCGTAACTGCCTGTGTATGTCCAATGAGTGCAGAAGTCTCTCCCCTTTATTCTGGGGATTTGGATAAAATGTTGGCAAGTGAATAGTTTGGTTAAGAGCCACACTGGATACCACATTTGGCATAAATGTAGGGTTTGTTCTTAAAGAAACCCTGTCCTGATGAAAAATGATGAAAGGTTCTACTGCCATTAGTGCCTGTAACTCTGAGACTCTTCAAGCTGAGGTTATTGCCAGAAGCAGAGCAGTTTTCCATGACACATATTTTAATTCTGCTGAATTGGCTGTCTCAAAAGGAGGTAAAGTTAGTTTTTCCAAGACAAAGTTGAGGTCCCAAGTTGGTGTTGGTGCTCTGCGGGGCGGTCTTATGTTTTTATCCCCTCTGAGGTACTGTTTTAATAATGGATGAGAGAAAATAGGAGGATCCGTATTGCAATGAGCTGAGATGGCAGAGGCATGGATCTTAATGGATGAGAAGGATAGGCCTTTGTCCAGCATCTCAGTTAAGTACTGTAATATCTGAGGAATATTTGGAACAAGAGGGTCAAAGCTTTGAGCCTGGTTCCAGGCACAGAATCTCTTCCACTTTTCTGAATAGGATTTCCTGGTGTTGGACCTCCTGGCCTCCAAAATGACATCCATAACAACTTTAGAGAGAGGTGTTGGTTGCTTGGCTAAGTAATCTGCCATGCAGCCAGGTTTAAGATTTTGAGCTGGCTGTGCAGGATCTGATTGTTTTGTTGCGTCAGAAGATGAGGAATTTGAGGTAAAATCCATGCTGGGCCTTGAGCCAAGTTCTTTAAGATAGGGTACCAGTGCTGGCGTGGCCAGTCTGGGGCAATCAGGATCATTTTTGGTCTTTCTTGTCTGGCTTTTAGAAGTACCTTTGACAGGAGAGGCAGTGGTGGGAAGGCATAAACTTTTAGGGCTTTCCAGCTGATTGAGAGAGCATCCACTTTCCATGCTTGTGTGTGGTAAGTCCTTGTGCAGAATATCTGTAGTTGGCAGTTCAGAGGGGTGGCAAAAAGATCTATGTCTGGGCGCCCCCATTTTTGTGTTATCATGCTGAATACTTGTGGATTTAATTTCCACTCGTGAGGATCCAAGATGTTTCTGCTAAAGTCGTCTGCCAGAGTATTTTTCTTTCCTGGCAGGAATTGCACTTGCAGATGAACTTGATAGGTCAAAATGCTGTATTCCACAAAGTCATGGCTTGTCTGCAGAGGGGATAGGAATGAGTGCCCCCTTGCTTGTTTAAGTACCACATAACTGTGGTGTTGTCCGTCTTTAGCAATAGTTGTCCTGGATGCAGAAGGTCCTTGAAAGCTGTTAGGGCATTTTGTACAGCTAGCATCTCTTTTTGATTGATGTGAAGATGCATTTGTTCTGTGGCCCACCTGCCCTGAATACATTTTCCTGCCATGTGTGCTCCCCAGGCGTAATCCAAAGCATCTGTTGTTAGTGTCTGCCTGGCTGTGGGTAAAGTGAAAGGCTGTCTCTTGTTGTGGTGACATGCCTGTGCCCACCATTGAAACTCCTGTTGTAGGCAAGGAATAAGTGGTATTACCGTTTCCAAACTGTGACAGTGCTGAGTCCAAAACACTTTTTAGGTATCATTGTAATTTCCTCATATGCAGTCTGGCATATGGTATTAGTAGTATGCAGAATGCCATGAACCCCAAGGCCTGCAGAATTTTTCTTGCAGGGAGTTGGGTTTTTGTTGCCATCAATTGAAAGTACTGAGTCAATTGTCTTTGCTTGTCTGGCGTGAGATAAGCCATCTGGGCCGTTGTATTTAAGCTGGCACCCACTAGTTTTGACTTCTTTTCGTTTACTGTGTACCCTAGGCAAATTAGCAATCTTTTTACAAACGCCAGATGCTTTAGAAGAATGTCCTTGCTCTCTGCTTGAATAAAGCAGTCGTCCAAGTAGGGATATATTTGAATTCCTTTTTGTCTGCAAAATGCAATTACTGGTGCCAGGCATATTGTGAAGACCCTGGGCGCAGTAGATAAGCCAAAGGGCTGTGCAGAGAATTGGTAATGCATTGGGCCAGCTAGCTGTGAATCTGAGGTATCTTCTGCAATTTTGTCTGATTGGGACGTGCAGGTATGCCTCCTTGAGGTCCAATGTAACTAGCCAAGCCTTCTTGCCCAGCATGGGGAGAAGTTGCTGTAGTGTCAACATTTTGAATTTCAGAACATCCAGGTAAGTATTTAGAGTAGAGAGGTCCAGTATGGGTCTCCAGGCTTTGTCCTTTCTGGGGACCAAGAAAAGTCTTGAGTAAAATCCTTGTCCTTGTTCCTGTTGTGGCACTTTCTGAATAGCTCTCATATCCATGAGGGCTGTGATTTGTTTTTGTGCCTCTGCCCATTGATTTTGTGGCAAGTCTGGCATTCTTTTTGGCCTTGGTAGAGTGTGAAAGTGGAACTTGTAACCTTGAGACACAATATCCAGAACCCATTTGTCTTGGGTGATTATATGCCAATTTTGTGAAAAAAGAGCTAGTTTTCCCCCTAAGGGAACTGCCAAAAGGTAGGTGCTTGGCATGTGAAGGGGGGAGTCATTGGGACTGTTTCGTATAAGGTTGTGACTTGTCTTCTCCTCCTTTTGGGGTTGAAGCACCCCACTGTCGTGGTCTGTAAGAGCCTTGGGGCTGAGATCTGCCTCTTGGGCGTCTGTATCTGCCTCTTTGTGGTCTGTCTGACACTGGAAAGGACCAATTTTTAGAAGGCCAATTTCTGCTGAATCGAGGTGGCTGTACCTGTAAGAAATCCTTCACTGTTTGCATAGGTTTTGCCTTATCCTCCATTTTCCTTAATACCTCTTCTGCTTTAACACCAAACAAGATATCATGCTGTAAAGGAGCATCCAATAATTTTGCCTTAACATGATCAGGTAAACCTTGTTCTTTTAACCAAGCATGCCTTCGAATCACAGATCCAGTAACTGCGGCTCTACAAGAAGCCTCTAACGAATCAAAACCACATTGCAGAGTATGTTTGCCCACTTGTTCAGCTGCATGCAATAAATCCTGCATTTCCTTATAATCAGGACTTTCTGAGCTTGTAAGCATTTTCTGTTTTAACAGAGGCATTTAATATTGTTGGTATTTAAGCATGTGGAACTGGCAATTTAAAGCCCTTACTGCTAAAGTTGCAGAAGTGTAAACTTTCTTCCCTCATCTATCTAATGCTCGAGAATCCCTGTCGGGGGAACCGGATTTTTAGCAGTGGAAGCCTTTACCCCTTTGGGACCCTGGGAAATGGTTTCTGGATCAGCAGCAGGGTTTTTATAAAGAAATTTGTGAGTCCGGGACTCTGTAGTACCTATCTGGCTTGACCGGTGCTGGGGGCAAAGAATCAGGGGTTAAACTGGATTCAGAGAACACATCATCCACAATATCTAACACAGGCGGAATAGCCAGGGGCCTGTGCTGAGGCAATAAAAGAAAATCTCTCAGCCTTTTCTTGGATTCTGAATAATCCTGGCTCTCCCAATGGAAATGCTCCCTCATGAAATGTAAAGTTTCCCCAAAAGAGTAATCCTCAGGAGGAGAGGCTGAAGGGACTGATTCTTCAGCATCAGAGTCCTCATAGGGGGTGGGTAAAGAGTATCCCTGGTCTGAAGAGGAGTCAGAGAAAAAGGAAACCTGGTCAGAGGAATCAGTCTGTATCCTGCCTAGGCCTTTTATCAGGAGGGGGATGGGAACCCCTGATCAGAGTAATTAGGTCTTCGGCCATTTTGAGCATCTGCTTTTTAGGCATGGAGGCCTGTCCAGGTGAATGCTGTACTTGTTTCTTTGTCTTTAATGGAGTTTTAGACTTGGTTGTTGTTTTGAGGGTAAGCTGTGAAGGTCTGAAAACACCCTCAGAAGCCGATGCTTGCTCAGCGGCTCTGGACCCATCTGAGGGGTTAATTTCCGTAGGCCCAATACCGTGAGTTTCCAGAGGCCTAGTGATCTCCACGTGGGAGTCGGAGGTGGCCTGTGGCTCTGAAGTAGCGGGTGTCAGTGGCTGCGAAAGCACCTCACTGAGAACCGGCGAACCAGCGACTGGCCTAGAAGAGGTTTCGTCAGTTTTGGACCTCGGATGCCTGTCCTTATCTTTGTGTTTTTTGTGTATTCCGGTCATTGGTTGTTCTGACAGCATGGTATAATTGAACCTTCGGCCAAAATAATGGCGTGCAAAATCAAACAGACGTTTAATAGTGCGCTTGTTAAATCTAGCACAAAACCGACAACTAGTGACGTTGTGGTCTGGGCCTAGGCATGGAATACAGTAAGAATGAAAATTCTTATGAGGTATTTGCTTCCCACAAGAAATGCAATTATTAAATTTTACTGACATCGGTCTGAGGCAAGAAAAAGTTTCCCCAATGGGGTACTTAGCTTTATTGAAGACTTTGGTTCTGAAATTCGAATTCGAAAATCTCAGGAGTCGGCCGACCGGCACTTGCGAACTGCTTTTGCTTCGGGGCACCGCGTGGCAAGAAAGACTGTAGAAAATGGGGTCGGCTTGCATATTATCTACCCCTGGCGCACTGACGTCAGGGAAGAAGCGACAGCAACCGACGCCGGACCAAGACTTTGGAACTCTGGCCGACTGCGAGACCGCCTGACGGCAGGATAACCCAAGTGTAATGACTGCAGCAGTGAAACACGATGAACATCTTAGCAAAACTTATCAAAAATAAAATAACGCCCCCTTTCCAGAGGAAAAAACAATCCTGTTAAGGGTTTCAGCATATATTTATTCAATGACGGATGAGCGTTCTTGTCATTGAATAAAAATCTGATTAAACTCTTAACAGAATTGTTTTTAAGAAACAGAAAGCAACATGACAAGAACAAAAAAGAGTTATCCAATAACTATGTACACTAACTGCAATGAAATGCAAGTTGTTCCACGCAGAGAATAGTTAAGCATTTTTCTGAGAGACTGTTCTATTTAAAGAAGGAAAATATGATTAAAGCACAGGCAAAACTGAAGCCCTGAAATTAATTTAAACTACATCATCATCTTCTTTCGGCTGTTCCCGTTAGGGGTCACCACAGCAGATGATCTGTTTCCATTTCTTCCTGTCCTCTGCATCATGCTCTTTCACACCAACCGCCTGCATGTCCTCTACAATCTGCAGAACACCTGTCTGGTGGTTTATGCCTTGTTAAATTATGCTGTAGGATTCCTGGAGTTAGAAATGTAATTTATTTTACAACTGTCTCTGAGCTTCCCTCTGCCACTGCATTGCAATACTGCTTTTACAGCCTATAGGTTGACATGGCAGCTCATAACTAAACTGTAGGTTAATGAAGAAAGTGGAGTGGGAAGGAAGGCAGGCATAGAAATATTTATCACTATTTCCCATAAGTAATTTATTTGTTTTTAGTGGTGAAGGGTTCAAATTTCAATGGACAAATTTTAGGCTCAGACCAAGGAATTAACTGAATTCATGACTAACACAAGCAGTATGCAAGGCAATGAGTAACAGCACTATCTTAATTAATGTTCTTTGAGTTCAAGAGATAAGAAATACCAAGGTGGAATTTAAAAAAAAAAAAAGTATACAATTTCAAAGAATTGCTGGAAAATCAACTGTATTAAATACACTATTCACCTATGCTAATGGAAAAGAGTTACCAATTACACATATTCTCGCAATCAAATTTTATTTTTAGCAAAGGAATCCAACAGCTTAATAGCCTACTGCACTGACCTAAAAAAGAAGTTGTGTACTCACCATAACGTTCCATGTTTGTAATCCATCTCGCCGCCCTTCATTCTTTACATATGGGATCGGAGCCGACTCGGCCTATTTAAAAGCTGGAAGTCTTCTAGTTGGCTCGTGGCTAGGTAATTATCCTTATGGTGCACCAGTACAATCCCCAGATCTTGTTCGCTGCTAACTAGGAGAGATAATAACAAATATACAAAAGAGCCAATACTAAAAGGTCTCCATAAAATGATAATTTCTGTCTCCAGGTACATCCAGGATGGGGGTAGGAGGGTGGGTTTGTAAGAATGAAGGGCGAGATGGACTACAAACATGGAACGTTATGGTGAGTACATAACTTCTTTATGTTCTGTAGTCCCATCTCGCCTTCATTCTTTACATATGGGACAGTGTCCCTAGCGCCTTATTCTTGGGTGGCTCAAGGAAAAATACTCCTGAGTACCATGGAACCAAATGATGCTCTACCCCTGAAGGTTAAATCCAATTTGTAATGAGTGCTAAAAGTGTGAGGGGTAGCCCATGTTGCTGCTGCACAAATATTGTCAAGTGAGACCCTGGCTTGAAAGGCTGCAGAGGTAGACTGAGATTTGGTAGAATGAGTCTTGATTTTAAAGAGTAAAGGTCTACCCTCAGAGTTGTAAATGTAAGTTATACAGCTAGAAATCCAATTAGAGTGTGTTACCTTGGAAACTGGTAGGCCTGACCTGGATTCGGAGAAGGAAATAAATAATTTTTCTGACTTCCTTAGTTCGATGTAAATAAAAACGTAATTGTCTATGGACATCCAGCTGATGAAAAGTACAGTTGTGTACACTTACCATAAATGTAGATGTTCGAGTGTATTCACTGTTGCAGTCATTACATTTGGGTAATCTGCAGGCAGGTTGCCCTCAGTCGGTCTGATTAACAAAGTCTTGGGTCCTGCGTCAGTTGCTGTCCCTTCTTCCATGACATCAGGTCGTCAGGGGTATAAAACATGCAGCCGATGCCATTACATCAGTTTTTCTTGCCCCAGAAGTCAGGTGCCCCCCAAATGGGGAGCAAATAAAATTAAAAACCCCAAAAATATACCTCCAATCCCAAAAGCACACACACCAAAAGGGCTTTTAAGCTTAGTGAAAGAAAGTAGAGGTATAGCCAGAGAAAAATAGGGGGCTGGAGGGAGGGTAACCAGGACTGCAACAGTGAATACACTCGAACATCTACATTTATGGTAAGTGTACACAACTGTACTATGTTCTTCATGTTTCACTGTTGCAGTCATTACATTTGGGTAGATTCCCAAAGCTATGGTTGGGTGGAAGGAATTATACAGCATTAGGACCAGCTATAAGGCCCTGCAGGACAGCAGTGACAAAGCCAGCTCTGGATTTAGAGAAAAATGGTAAATGGTAATGTTTGGTGAATGTATGAACTGATCTCCAGGTAGCAGCTTCTAGAATGTCCCTGGTTGGAACACCTCTGAGAAAGGCTGTAGAAGTAGATGCAGCCCTGGTAGAATGGGATCTGATCCCCTGGGGGATAGTTTTTCCATGGTGCATATAGCAGAAACGAATACAATGGCTTATCCATTTGGAAATGGTTTGCTTTGAAATAGCCTTTCTCTCTGCCCATGCAGCAAATGCCACCAGCAGTTGTTCAGATTTTCTTTGAGGATTTTGTCCTGTTTAAGTAAAATCTAAGTTGTCTGTGTACATCCAATGAATGCAGAATCTGCTCCCCCTTGTTCTGTGGATTGGGAAAGAAAGTTGGCAAATGAATGGTCTGATTAAGAGCCACACTGGATACCACTTTAGGCATGAAGGATGGATTGGTCCTGAGAGATACCATGTCCGCATGAAAAATGATGAAAGGCTCCACTGCCATAAGAGCCTGTAATTCGAAAATCCTTCTAGCTGAAGTGACTGCTAAAAGGAAAGCTGTTTTCCAGGAGAGAAATTTTAAGTCTGCAGTAGCAGCTGGCTCGAAAGGAGGGAGAGTGAGCTTTTCCAATATAAAATTGAGGTCTCAGGCAGGGGTTGCAGCTCTCCTGGGTGATCTTAAGTTTTTGGCCCCTCTGAGATACTGCTTGAGCAGAGGATGAGAGAAGAGGGGAGGTTCTGTGTTGTAATGAGCTGAAATGTCTGAGGCATGGATCTTTAAGGAAGAAAAGGACAGGCCCTTGTGAAGCATCTCAGTTAAGTATTGTAAAATCTGAGGAATGTTGGGCACTGCTGTGCTTATCCCTTGAGATTGATTCCAGGCAGAGAACCTTTTCCATTTGTCAGCATAAGATTTTCTAGTACTAGGCCTTCTCGCCTCCAAAATGACATCCATCACAGGTTTGCTGAGGGATGCTAAGGGTGAACTTAGGTGATTAGCCACGCTGCAAGATTCAAAGTTTGGAGCTGAGTGTGCAGAATTTGCTTGTTCTGCTGAGACAGTAAAGTAAGGTGACTGAGGCAGGTGCCACAGTGGAAGGTGTGACACATTGCGCAAGAGTGGGTACACCAGTGTTGGCGAGGCCAGTCTGGAGCAATCAAAATCATTTTTGGTTTGTTTGTCCTGTTTGACTTTTAGTAGAACTTTGGAGAGCAGAGGCAGAGGGGGAAAGGCATAGACTGAGGTTTTTCCAGCTGAAGGATAGAGCATCCACTTTCCAGGCTTTTTTGTGATGAGTTCTTGTGCAAAATTTGTCCAACTGATAGTTCTGGGGTGAGGCAAAAAGATCTATGTCTGGGCTCCCCCATTTGCGTGTCAACATGTTGAAAATCCGTTGTTCCAGTTTCCATTTGTATGGGTCCATGAGATTTCTGCTTAGTTCGTCTGCCAGAGTATTCAGCTTTCCTGGCAGGAATTGAGCTTGTAGTTGTACTTGATATGTCAAGGCCATGTTCCACAATGCTAGGACTAGTCTGCAAAGGGGGTAGGAGTGTGCACCCCCCTGCTTGTTTATGTACCACATAACTGTGGTGTTGTCTGTCTTTATCATTAATTGTCCTGGATGAAGGTAGTCCTTGAAGGCTGTCAGTGCACTCTGAACAGCTAGCATTTCTTTTTGATTGATATGAAGATGCATTTGATTTGGGCTCCATTTGCCCTGAATGCACTTCCTGGCAGATGTGTCCCCCAAGCAATCTGATGCATCTGCAGTTAGGGTTTGGGTGGCAGGGGGTGGTGTGAATGACAGTCCCTTGTTTTAGTGGTAGGCCTCTGTTCACCATAGGAACTCTAGTTGCAGGCAAGGTATGATAGGGATCATTGTTTCCAGGCTGTGACAATGCTGACTGTATAGACTTTTTAAATACCACTGAAGTGTCCTCATATGCAGTCTTGCATATGGAATTAGAAGAATGCAGGAGGCCATGGACCCCAAGGCTTGCAGTATTTGCCTTGCAGAAAGCAGGGTTTTTGTGGACACCTGTTTGAAGTAAGTCACCAAATTAATTTGCTTCTCTGGAGTAAGGAAAGCCATCTGGGCAGTTGTATTCAAGCTTGCACCCAGGAATGTAATTTTTTGAGAGGGTATCAGTTGTGATTTCTTTTCATTTATAGTGTACTCTAGACAAGTTAGAACCCTTTTTACAAACGCCAGATGGTTTAGAAGAGTGCCCTTGTTTTCTGTCTGAAGTAGACAATCGTCCTGGTATGGATATATTTGAATATTTCTTTGCCTGCAAAATGCAATTACTGGAGCCAGGCACTTTGCAAAGACCCTGGGTGCAGTAGATAAGCCAATGGGCAGTGCAGAGAACTGGTAATGCAAGTAGCCTGCTTTGAAGCGGAGGTAACTTCTGCAAGATTCCCTGATTGGGATATGCAGGTAAGCCTCTTTTAAATCTAGAGTTGCCAACCAGACATCTTTGCCTAGCATAGGAAGTAACTGGTGAAGAGTCAGCATCTTGAATTTTGGAATGTCCAGAAAGGTGTTTAGAGTAGATAAGTCCAAATAGGATGCCATGATTTGTCTTTTCTGGTTACCAGGAAAAGTACTGAATAGAAACATTATCCCTTTTCCTCTTCTGGTACTGGTTGAATAGCCCCCATGCTCATGAGGGAAAGTACTTGTTTCTGGGCTTCTGCCCACTGAGTTGGGGTCAGGTCTAGCCATCTGTTTGGAATTGGCAACATGTGGAAATGAAATCTGTATCCCTGGGATACTGCATTTAAAACCCATTTGTCCTGGGTTATAAGTTGCCAGTTTCTTTCATGAAGAGCCAGTTTTCCCCCCAAAGGGGAGGCTAAAAGGTAAGTGTAAAGGGAAGTCATTGAGACTGCTTACCATAGAGAGGTGTCTTGTTTCCAGATTGTTTTGTTCTGAAAGTCCCTTGTGACTGAAACCTGGAGACTTTGGAATGTCTGGGTTTGACTTGAGTGGCTCTCGAAGGAACTGGAAAGGATTAGTTCTTAGTAGGCCAGTGCTTACTAAATCTTGGAGGTTGTACTTGTAAGAAATCTTTCACAGTTTGCATAGATTTAGCTTTATCTTCCATCTTTTTTAAAACTTCTTCAGCCTTATTACCAAAGAGACGGTCCTGTTGTAAAGGAGCATCCAACAATTTTGCTTTAACATGATCAGGCAGATTTTGCTCTTTGAGCCAAGCATGCCTTCTTAGCACAGACCCAGTTACAGCAGCCCTGCAAGAGGCCTCCAAAGAATCAAAACACATTGCAAAGTATGTTTTCCAACTTGTTCAGCTGAATGCAATAAATCCTGTAAATCTTTGTTTTCCACACAGTCAGAAATTAATATCATTTTCTGCTTAAGCAGTCCCATGATATGCTGTTGATATTTTAGCATATGAAATTAACAGTTTAAAGCCCTGATTGCCAAGTGTAAACCTTCTTACCCCATCTATCCTGCGCCCTGGAATCTCTATCAGAAGAGGTAGGATTTTTAGCAGTAGAAGCCTTAATGCCCTTGGGACCCTGAGAAATGGTTTCAGGATCTGTAACAGGATTTTTGAAAAGGAATTTGTGGGAGTCAGGAACCCTGTAGTATCTGTCTGGCTTACAAGGAGCCGGAGGCAGAGAATCAGGAGCCATACTAGATTCTGAAAAAAATCATCAACAATGTCTAGAACAGGAGGTATAGCCAAAGGCCTATGCTGAGGAAAAAGAAGACAATCCCTAAGTCTCTTTTTAGATTCAGAGAAATCCTGACTTTCCCAGTGGAAATGTTCCCTGAAGGTATGTTAACGTTTCCCCAAAGGAAAAATCCTCAGGGGGAGAAGCAGAAGGAATGGAATCTTCTGCATCAGAGTCCTCATAAGTAGGTATAGACAATTCCTGTTAATTAGAAGAGTCAGAAGAAATAGAATCATGTTCAAAAGATTCATAATCAATGTCTTGCCTAGGCCTCTTAGAGAGGGGGGGGGGGGTTGGCTACCCCTGATCAGAGTAATTAAATCTTCAGCCATTTTGATCATTTGTTTTTTAGGCATAGGGGCCTGCACATGTGGCCCAGGCGTCAGTTTTCTAGGCATAAGTCGAGATTTTGGCCTTAGTTTTGAAGATGGCGTCGGTCTAATATACAAATCTGTGGGCCTGAAAACACCCTCAGAAGCCGGTGCCTGCACAGCAGCTCCGGACCCATCCAAGACAGAGATATCCACGGGTTCCATAATTGAAGCATCTCACGGCATACCGGACTCTGAATGGGTCTCAGTAGAGGCCTGCGAATCAGAAGTAGCGGGTATCAGGGGCTGTGAAAGCGCATCACTGAGTACCGGTGAACTGGTGACTGGCTTAGGAGAAGTGTCATCGGCAGTTTTGGACCTCAACAGCCTGTCTCTGTCTTTTGCTTTCTGTTTTTTAGGTATTCCAGTAGTCGGATTGCTAACCGACATTTCTGGATAATTCATAGGTTCATAGGTTCATACTAGGCTATCTGCCCAAGGGCATTTATAAGCCTAGCCCATAGTTATTTGGCTTTCGCCACCCCTTTAGTTTGTATAAAACTATGCCTATTATTTTGCTGTGCCTCTGTCAAGCAGTGACACTGAAGTAATCCCTGGGGTATATCTGCGATCCCCCATCCATTGGTCAAGATTCCTCTTGAACAAGGCCAGCGAGGTGCTCTGCCTCACATGTACCGGGATTTTGTTCCACAGCACAGGGAGTCTCTGGGTGATGAATCTGAAAATGTGAGCAAAATATTTAAAAACAAAAATGTACCGACGTTTGATAATGCGTTGATTAAATAAAGCACAAAACCGACAGCAAGGTACATTGTGGTCAGGGCCTAGGCAAGGAATACAGTACAAAAAGTAATGCAATTATTAAACTTTTACTGGCATCAGTAAGGAGCAAGAAAAAGTTCTCCCAACGGGGTACTTAGCATTTTAGTTGAAGATTTCGGATCTGAAACTCGAAAACGAAAATTTCAGGAGTCGACCGACTGGCACATGTGAACTGCTTCTGCTTCGGGCACTGCGTGGCAAGAAAGACTGATGTAATAGCATCGGCCGCATGTTTTTATACCCCTGATGACCTGACGTCATGGAAGAAGGAACAGCAACTGACACAGGACCCAAGACTTTGTTAATCAGGCTGACTGAGGGCAACCTGCCAGCAGATTACCCAAATTGTAATGACTGCAACAGTGAAACACAAAGAACATCCTGTATTCAGCTGCGTTGGAATGACTTGGAAAGAACACTGAAAGTTCTATGGATTGATTTAAGGTGGCAGGGGAACAGACCTTGGGGACAAAGGAAGGATTAGTACGAAGGGACACCCTGTCTTTGTGAAAAATCAGGTAAGGGAGTTTCACAGACAATGCTTGTAACTCTGACACCAGTCTGGCTGACGTGATAGCCACCAGAAACAACGTCTTCCAAGACAGGAATTTCAAAAAGGAAGAATGAGAAGGCTCGAAGGGCGGAGAAGTTCATTTGGATAACACAAAATTTAAATCCCATGACGCAACAGTTTTTTGAAAGGGGGTGGCACCTTTAAGGAAAGTTTTGCACAGCCTATGTGACATCAGATTAGAATCTTGAAAACCTAGATGAAAATTTAAAATCACTGCCAAGTGAACCCTGATAGAGTCAGCCGCAGATCCCTGGTGGAAAAGCTCAGACAGAAATTCCAAAACCACTGTAATGGAGGCAGTGTAAGGGTCAACATTCATTTTCTCCACCCAGCTAGAGAATCTTCTCCATTGTCTGGAATATAGTCTCCTAGTGGAAGGTTTATGAGAAGATGTATGGATATGAGTCACGGAAGGTGAGAAGTCGTGAAGCCTGACTAGGGATGGAACTGGAGCAGCCACGCTGTCAAATTGGGGTCTATATTAAAAAGATGAACGCTTACTTACGAGAACGCCTAAACGTCGACCCGTCTTCATCGAACCTCGAAAACATCGATCGGCCAGAAGTGCAAAAGCGGAAACATCGAATCGTCATGGTTGGCCTTCTGCTGTATTGCTCCGTAAGTTAAGTGTACGATAGTTACGGACCTTAGGGTTAGGGTGCGGGTTAAGGTAAGTGCATAGATGGTAATGTATGTTAGATTTAGTGTAGGGTTTTGTTAAGTGTGTGTGTGTGTGTGTGTGTGTGTGTGTGTGTGTGTGTGTGTGTGTGTGTGTGTGTGTGTGTGTGTGTGTGTGTGTGTGTGTATTATTTAGTTTGTTTGGGTTTAGCTTTTTAAGGTAAGAGTGCGATAGTTACGGACCTTAGGGTTAGGGTGCGGGTTAAGTTAAGTGCATACATGGTGGTATATGTAAGATTTAATGTAGGGTTACAAGTAGGGTTTAGTTTAGGGTTAGAAGTAGGGTTTTGGTTAGTGTATGTATGTGATTTACTTTGTTTGTTTGTGTAGGTAGTATGTAGCGGGCGGTGGGGTGGGACAAGTACGACAGTTCGACTTTTTGAATTTCGTGGTTTAGGGCGTTCGGTGTATATGCGGTTCGATGAAGACAGGTCGACGTTTAGGTATTCGGGTAAGTAAGCGTTCATCTTTATAACATAGACCCATGAAACTGAGAGTGTGTAAGGAGGGGTGAACAGAACCAGACATGTGAGCCAACAGGTCTAGAACTGGGTCCAGAATCCAAGGATTGTCTAGGAGAAGAGGCCAGAGGAAGGGGAACCAAACCTGACGAGGCCAGTAAGGAGCAAGGAGGATCAGACTGATTCCCAGCCATTGAGCTTCCTGAATAACCTTGGGAATGAGAGGAAAAGCATAAAGGAGACCCAGGGGCCAATCGTGAACGAGTGCGTCTCTCTGACTCCCCCAGAGGGGGGGATGAGGGAGAAGTAGCTGCTGCATTTGACATCGATTGGGCTGGCAAAAAGATTGCAGCAAGGCTGCCTCATCTGCGGAAAATCTGTTCTGCTATTTTCTGTTTCAGAGACCACTCGCAGGATTGCCCGTCTGAGCTCGTCAGCTATCACGTTGGTTGTCCCAGGAATGTGCGTTGCCACCAAAAACCGCTGGGAAGATATCGCCCATTTCCAAACTTGCATGGCCTCTCGACAGAGTGGGTAAGATCTGGTTCCACCCTGTTTGTTGATGTACCATACTACCGACATGTTGTCTGATTGTATTGCAATAGTCCCCAGAGGCAGAAGGTCATGGAGTGCTTGCAACGCCAGGAGCACCACCCTCATTGCTAGAAAGTTGATATGCAGGTGAGCCTCGTGATCTTGCCATGTGCCTTGTACAGTCCTGCCGAGATAATGCCCTCCCCACCCTGTCTGTGAGGCATCGTGGTCACAGAGGCAATGGCTTGGTGAGGAACAAAGGAAGTGCCCGTGGTTAACTGATTGGGTAGTGTCCACCAAAGGAGGTCCTTCTTGCAAGATTCTGTAAGCAGAATGTGATGAGATAATGGTAGGTGCTGAAAAGACCATTGGAACGACAGGAGCCACTGAAGAATTCTCATGTGTAGCCTAGCTAGTGGCACTAGTAATATGGTGGAAGCCATGGTCCCTAGAAGCTGCAGAATAGTCTTGGCTTTGACCTTTTGTAAGGGGAGAAGAAGCCGAATTTGAAGAACCAGATTCTGTGCCCTTTCGGTAGGAAAACGAGCCAACATGTCTACTGTGTCCATCTCTGCGCCTATATAAATCACAGATTGAGAGAGCAATAAGGCAGATTTTTCCCAATTTATAGAAATTCCCAGCTGGGCACAAAGCTGAATAGTAGCATCCCTGGTCTGATGAAGTAGATGCCTGGTGGGGGCTGTCAAGAGCCAGTCGTCCAAATACGGAAACACCTGGAATCCTCAACGTCTCAAGTGAGCTACATTTGGTAAACACCCTGGGGGTTGTGGTGAGACCAAAGGGCAGAGCACAAAACTGGTAATGACTGGCTCCCAGCCTGAAGCGTAGATGACTCCTCGATGCCCTGTCCATTTTTATGTGGTAGTAGGCCTCTTGGATATCTATTGAGCACATCCACTTGTCTTTCCCTAATAACGGGAGTAAAGACTGCAGTGTCACCATCCTTCACTTGTCCTTCTTTACTGATTCGTTCCATCTGCTGAGGTCCAAGATGGGCCTCCAGTCCCCTGTACGTTTTGGCACTAAAAAGAATCTGGAGTAAGTTCCGGATCCTATTTAGTCTGCTGGAACGGTTTGGATGGCTCTTTTTGACAGCAACTTGTTGACCTCCACAGTTGCCTGATCCCTGTGATTGGGTGGAACATCCAGGATCCTCTTGGGAGCAAAAGGTGGAAGAGAAAAGGTTATGACATTACCTCTGGTAATAATTTTTTGTACTCACTTGTCTTGAGTGATACCCAGCCAGGCTTTTGGGTACAAAGAAATGCGACCACCGACCATCCCCAGAGAATCACAGTCGGGCCCCCCATCAGGAGCACTGGTAAGGCCGGCCCCGAAAGGAATCATGACCTCCCTGGTTTTGCAGACCGCCCTGCCTCTAGGGCAACATTTACCACTTCCTCCTCCTCCTCTGCTTCTGAAGGAGGAGTCACCCTGTGCATCCTGGAAAAACCTCTGGGACTTCTTGAACCACATCTTACCGCCCCTCGGACCTTTAGGGTATGGTCTAGAGGGAACAGTAAAACATACTCCCACTGCAGAGAGTGTTTTTCCTTCTTGCTCGCACCGGGTGAGAGTGGCCTTTACCTTGGGTCCAAACAATGAGGAACCGTCAAAGGGGGCATTGGTAAATGTAGACTTGAATGGTTCCGCAAAGTTACACAAATGCATCCAGGAATGACACCTTAGGGAAATTCCTGACTCGTTCCATCGGCTGCATACGAAATAAGCCACATGGAAGAGTTGACGATAGAGATCAAGGTGGACAACTGGGCAGACACCTTGTCAGGGACTCCCTCAGTATATGTACCTTGTAGAGAATTACCTAACTCTTTAAGGAGATCTCTCTGAAGCCTTCGTGAAGTAAGTAAGGTAGTTCAGCGATCTAAGGGTAAATGCCACTGAAAAAAAGATATGCTTCCTGTATCTGTCCATCATTCGAGACTCCTTATTTGGTGGATGAACAGAAGTTGTCTCAGCTAGCTCCTTCTTAGTGACTGCCGCCACCACCATGGCATTTACGGGAACACCTTTAGACAAAAAATTCTTTTCTGGGGGTGCAGAAAGAAACTTATTCGGTCTCCTGGGGACTGGCTCCACAGCATCAGGAGTATCCCACACCTTCTGACTAACTAGCTCCATCAGTTTGTAGGATGGAGACACTCAAGAGGCCGAAGGTTGAGACCTGAAAGCCTTCAGGTACACTGACTCCTCATCAGAAGGGGTGAAATTGGGCCAGACACACCTCTGTTTAAGGATTTCCAGGATGTCTACGAAGGAGACATCATCAGAGGATGACTTGGGGGACCCTTCTGATGCCTCGAGGTCAGTGTCAGAGGTTACAGACTCATCCTGGGAGTCTACATGCTTCCTCTTACATGTTCTCTTCCATGGAGGTTCCTCAGAAGGATATTCTGGGGAGGTCTCGGAAGAGTGGGGGTGTCCAGCCGGTGGCTCCTGAGGCTGAAGATCTCTGCTGTCGAAGGAGAGAGTAGGAGCTGAGACAGAAGTAGGTGCCTTAGGAGAAGAGTGTCGGTACCCCTGGTAGGAGCTGACGATCGGGACAGCGCACTCCTCATCATCTCGAATGCTGACCTCTCCGGCTCCGAAGACCTCCCCGGCTCCGAGGAGACCGAGGATGCCATCAGCTCCAAGATAGACATAGGATCTGAAGCACTGACACACCAAGAGGAAGACAGGGAACTGAAGAAGTTCGGTTCCAAGCATCCCTGTCGGGGCCGACCAGGGAGCTTTGGCTCCTAGACACTACACACAGCGCTGAGAGTGTCGGAGCAGAACTCGGCTCCGAAACAGCCACAGGGGTACTGGAGTTGAAGGTTCCACCAGTGGTATAAAACACTCCAGCTCTGAAAGACCGGCATGGCTCGGAGGAGGAATGATCGAAGGGGGCTTAATGGACTCAAGTTGCTCCAGAACCGACTAGGTCGGAGCCAACAATAATTTAGGTAAAGCAGATGACTTCAACAGTCTCAGCACTACCCTCTCCACATCTTCTTCCGATAAACTCCTGGAAGACCTGGATGACAGAGTAGGAGAGCAGGATCTCTGCAGTATTGGAGACTTCAATATAGGGGAAGCCGGTAGAGGATCCATAGACTGGCTCAGTGAAATGTACTCAGCGGTCGGCTCCAAAATACTTGGGAATGACCCTGTAATCACAGTACTGCTCTCAATCAGCACCTAACTCTGAGGAGCCAATGAGACAGTGGACTTATCCGATTTAGCAATTTTAAGAGGTGGCTCCGAGACACTAGCCGGTGCCGGGGAGGGCTTCTTAGAGGACTTTTCCTTTTTAGATCCCCGAGATCTACACGAAGAGGAAGAGCAAGCCAGATTTTCCTCAAAGGAAGGTTTAAGAAGACCTTTGAGGATGAGCTTATTTTTACATTCTTGCAACACCCTAGCACTGAAAGAGTGACAAAATAAGCAGGTTTCCTGTAAGTGGATGGCCCGCAGACAGTAAACGCAGTTACTATGGCCATCCATTATGGACATCTTCTGTGAGCATTTAATACATTTCTTAAAAGCCAGATGGCTTATTGTCCTTACTTTCTTTAGACATTCTCACAGAGATGGGCACACACACACACACACACACACACACACAAACACACAGAAAGAAGAAAAGGGAGAGGACTAGGTCCTCTAACTTAAACAGGCCTAGCCCTGCAGAAAAGAGAAAGACACCACAAGGACTAGGTCCTCTAACTTAAACGGGCCTAGCCCGGGCAGGAAGGGAAACGGAAAACAACTAGGTCTTCTAACTAAAACAGACCTAGTTAAGTTACAAAAAGCAGGAAAGTCACACACTCAAACAGGAATACAGTGTAAACTTTCATTTACTCAATAAAGAAACAGAACCTCATTCTGTCAACAACACTAATCAAATAAGCAAGCGGGACCTTAAAGAAACTCAGACTTATGACTAAAGAAAACAGAACCTCGTTCTGTTAAAGACGCTAACAATTTAGCAAGTGGGAATCCGCCAAAAACTTAGGCTTATGCGTAAGAACAACACACAGCCTAACTGAGCGCAAAAGTTGCCTACAAATACTAATTCTAAAAATAGCACGAAAACCCGCACACACGATACCAATACAAGGAAGCCAAAGGCCAATTTACCAAAAGATTGCACCCAATGGCGCAATTATAAAGGTAACTATACTAAACTACGCTATGACTAAACAAATATAATATAACAGTTTAGACTAGAAAGTACAAAAAATTTTGAATAAATTCGAAAAACTTAGCCAGAGCCAAAGAGAAGCACAACTGAACTTGACGCGGCAAACGAGATCTGGGGATTGTACAGGTGCACCATGGGATACCTACCTAGCCACGAGCCAACTAGAAGACTTCCAGCTTGAAAACAGGCCGAGTTGGAGCCGAAGATCGGCTCCAATCCCATATGTAAAGAATGAAGGCGAGATAGGACTACAGAACATCAATCTTTTTGGCTCACTCTTTTTCCTATTTTCATACACACATTTGTTCTACATCCAAAACGGTGAAAAGAAAAAATGCCACACACAATCCTAAGTACAGCAATTTAGCATGATACTAAAGTTATCAATCTGTAGCCCTCAAGTTCACCAGCCCATTTTACAAAACAAATTGCTGAACTGTTACTACAGTAACTAACTCTTAATATTAAAACTATTCTCTGTTTTATCAATAAATAAGTATGAAGACGGAGTCTGTCAGAATACAACCAAGTTGCTAACCCTGCACATGATGGCTTGAAAAAAAAAAAAAGATGGAAGTAACACATTCCAAATACACGTTAAAAATACTGTACAGTAACATATCTGAAAATCAGCAAGGAAAGACAGGAAAACAGGTATAATATTAAGATATTGCATATACAAAAGGCCAACAAATATGTAAAAATTAGATAATAAAACACCAAAATATAAACTAAATTTTACATTTTAAAAATTCCCCTATAGAGGATTCAAAACACTTAACATAAGCAGAAGGCATGTTAAGTACTTCTTAAGAGACCTCACACTTCATTACCTTCTGGCTTCAAGACCCTACCCTGAATTCCAAAAATGCAGAGCCTGACAGAAAAACAAATATATCCTACCAGATATTTTAAATGTACCCCAGCAATCACAACACTCTCTTACCAGCACTAAAGTAGGTATAAAGGAACAAAGGGAAAGTACATTTGTTTGAGTACACTCGCTAGAATAGTACTAGTTTAAACAGAAGTACCAATGCTTAACTGCTATTCTTTACCAATGGGAAACAGCTATTCTGGAACAGCTGGCAGCCTGCTCTTCTAGTCTGACTTTCAGACAACTCCTCTTTCAGTCAATGGCAAAGAACTGATAAGCACATTAAAATTAAAAACAGTCCATGCCCTCTTCCATTCTTTCTTTTTTGGCCAAGGTATCAACATCAAGTACAGATCATACAGCTAGGGTAATCTGCTTAGGAACTCCTTAGAGATAACCAAGGGACTGACCTTTCTGGCCCCAGCTACATATGAAGAGGACTTCTGAAAACATGCTGAAAGCCCTAATGGTAGGGTCTGTGGAATAAATGCAACTGGAGGCAAAAATCTTGCATACAAACAAGGTTGTCAAGAACACATACACACATAAGCACTACATCCACCACACCTACAGACCAACTTAAGCTGAGGCACTAAAAAGCAGTTTTCATAAACCTCAAAGTCCTACTAAGCCTATAAAAGGCAATACCTATCCTCAGCAATCTCTAAAGCACACGCCAAAAGCAAAAGCAACACCAAACACCACACATATGTCTACACCCAGTGCGGCCCCAAAAGCAAAGTCCATACATGAACTCCTACATAACTCACTGAATTGTCTGTAGGCTCACAGACAAGACTCAAGAACTCAGGACTAAAGAGAACACCTCCACTAAGAGACAGGGCACCAGAGCAGGGTACCAAAGGGCTCCATGTTGAGACCGCTCCTATTTGGCATCTACTTCTCAGAGGTAAAGGCTAATGTCAAGGGCCTTTGCCTCAACAAGTTCACAGATGACAGCAAATTGTAAGTTATCATAGATTCCCCCCCAACACAAACATCTGACAAGAATGTCTAACACAAAGGACTGCTGCCAAGTCATCAATTAAAAATCAATGCCAAGAAATGCAATACTAAAAAAAGAACATGAGGGTCACCAAGGTAATGGGTTCAAAATAAGTAAAGGTAAGTTTTACTTTTCCACCACAAAATTAAGGTCCCAAAAAACAAAAAATGGCTTCTTTGTGGGGATGGGGGACTGAGGTGCAGCACCCCCTTCAAAAACTGTACAAATGTAGAGTAGGCAAACATGAATGGATTAATGGTGAGGCAAGATGAAAGAAGTGCTGTGATGGATGCATAAGATAACCCAGTCTGGAACAGCTCAACTAAACACAGGAGGACTACAGGCTATGTATGAGCAGTAGATAGGATATACATAGAATCATCCCAAATACAGAATTGTATCTATTAGGCCAAATAACATTTTCAGATAAATAGTTTCCCATCTTCTTGAAAAATGTGAAACAATTCCTTAGAAAAATGGTCCCTAAAGAATACTAGGCTGACACTATACTTGTACCACCATTTTGAGGATGCTTTACTATATATGCACTAAGAACTCATTCTATTGTATTACAAGGATATGCAACTTTAGTAGTGCCCTATCTCTGCTCATCTGAATAGGTTAGGAGAATTGTGGAGGTCTTGGCAAGAAAGGGCTTACTACAAATAAGCCTCGCCTTTTACTTCTTACCTTTTTGAGCACCCTTTAAACCGTTCTTGGAAAGGTGAGGAAAGCATGAAAGATTTTACCTCCCCAAACAAAGGAAAAAAATGTTCGTTTTCCAACTTCCTTGCATGGGACCTTGGAACAGAATTTCTCAATGTGGTAATTTTGTGAGGTAAGCAAGTCTATTTCTAGGGTTTTAATCTCTGTAGTAGTCCCTGGAAAACTTGATTTTCCAACTTCGATTCATGGAGAAGGATTTGACAAGCTAGCCACCAAGTAGTTCTGATCTGGTGGGATGTAAGCCATTAGAAGATAAAGGCCACATCTCATGCCAACACAGCCAGTAAACAAAGGATAAAATGGATGCCCTCCCCTCCAGCTCATTTATGCACCACATCACAGAGGTGCTGCTTGTTATCATATTCATTCTGCCTAGGTATCCCTCTGTTCTAACTGCCTGCAAGGTGAATGTCAGAGATATTTTATAATCATGTGTTTGGTCACCATAGAGGCATTCTACTTTCCTTGGACATTCATGTGGGTCACACCCCCCCCCCCCAAGTCAGATGTGAAGTGTGTGTTGTCAAGGTCAGAGCATTGTCCGAAGACACACAGGACATCCATCCTTCCATTGGCTAACACATAAAACCATCAAAGAAATTCCTTCTTTGTCAGATGGATCAATGGTAAAACTTTCTTCAAGGGGTGCTGGTACTCGACCCAGATATTCCAGAAGTACTACTAAATCTTTTAAAAGTAGAGAGTGGACAATGGTACCATCAGGAAAGAAGCTGACAAGTAGTCCACTGCTTTGAAGAATGTTCAGGATTGTCATGTGCATTCTTTTATTCATGTGGATAAATAAGAGTCCCAACTGAAGGACTTCTTCCTGACACAAAGACAAGTTGCTTACTTTTAATTCCAATCTAGTCCCTAGTAAGATTTTCCAGGTCAAATGTGTTAAGCTAGATTTTGTCAAACAAAGAAAACCCCCCACACTGGCCAGGCAGTCGGCAGTTTATTTCAGGTTCCTTAGCACTATCTCTAATCTACATAGTTGAATCAAAAAAATCATTTAGATAGCAGTAGCTGTGAATCTTCCTGGTCCTGAGATAAGCAAATTTTGGGTCTAAACATTTGGTGAACATTCTGGATGCAGTGGAAAGACAATCTGTTTAGGAAGTAAACCAGTAAAGCTCCTGCCTGTTTTTAAATATAGGACTGGCCAGTGGTATTTGTGGATAGGAATATGAAAGTAAGCATCACTCAAATCCGTAGCCAGTAGCATTACATCCTGTCTAAGCAGAGGAGGACTGGTCTGCAGTGTTAGCATTTTAGATTTAGCTGTTTTCAAGAATTTCATTAATCTGGAATTGCAGAATTGGTCACCATGAGCCATCTTCCATGAGACTAAGAACAGTCTGGGGCTGAATCCATACTCGTTTCCCTTTGAGAACTTTTTCATGGTGCCACATAGCAAAATTGATTCTACAATCACTGTACACTCTGTCAAGATAAGAAGCAGTATTAGGAAGGACAAGAAGATTCTGAATTCTGTTTTGTAACCAACTGCTAAAATCTCCCTGCCTTCCTGAGGTTAGCTAAAACATGCTTTCCCTTAAATAAGACAACTCCCTCCTAGGATGTTGGGTGGAAAAGTACTGAAGAAGGAAGGGGCTAGGGGAGGAGAGAAAAAAGGTAGAAATGCATAATCCGTATTGGTGGTGGTCTTCCTGGACATGGTGAAACTTTCCTCCCCTTCCCCTACTCTGTTAGCTGCCCTAATGTATAACGTATATTCGCCATGACCATTTCTTTTTGAAGGACCTTTTTTGATTAAAATACTCTGCCTTTAATCATTTCAAACAGAATGGCCAATGTTTGATGGGTTAACTTCTGTAATACCTAGGTATTGGCGGGTTAAAAATGATTTCACCACCCCCCAGCTTTTTGATAATTTCCTGGAAAGGGGCCTGAAACAGTAACATACTGTTCAGAGAGACATTCAGTCATTACACCTTTACATCCTCTGATATGGGTTGAATTCATAGCTACGCAAGTCTGCATCCACTAATAATGCTATCATATCTGCATTTAACTCTGTGTTTCTCTACCTTGACAGAGATCTGAGTCAGTCTCGTCTCTTAGGACTTGGTCAGCAATTTCCTTAGTTTGTCTTTAATTTGTTTGAGGATGTCTCCCCAGCTATTTTAAGGGTCTATATTATATCATTGAACACTTAAAAAAGAGAACACTGATTGATCGACCTAATTTAACTGAAAGCTTACAATCTCGAACGGTCAGATCAGCGATTTTTTTCCCAGGGAAAAAAATTGCTGATCCAAAACACATACGCACAACACAAGCACACCAAACAAACAGAAATATACACACATACACCTAAAATAAGATACCTAACCCTACACTAAAATATGCACACACCACTAACTACCCACTTACCTTAACCCAAACCCTAACCCTAAGGTCCGTCACTATCGCACACTCACCTCACCCGCTCCCTAACCCTAACTCACTTAAATCCGCCCTAACCCTCATGTCCACTCAATCGCACACACACCTAACCTGAGCCCTAACCCTAACTCACCTAAATCACCCTAACACTCACATCCACACAATCGCACACTTACCTGAATCCAACCGGTAGCTTTCCACCATAATACTGAAAATACCGAAGCAACAGAAATGGACAACCGAATTCTTTCCCTAGGAAAAAATTTGAGTTTCTGTTGCTTCGATATTTTGCAATTTCGCGAAAATAAGTTCGATCAATCAGCGTTCGCTTTTTTAAGCGTTCGAGGATATAATATAGACCCTATTTTATCCTACATGCCTGGCAATTAAGGGCCCTAACAGCCACAATAGAAGATATATATACTTTTTTTTTAACTGAATCAACTCAACACCCTATTCTGTTTCACACTGGCAGGATGGGACTTAGAGCTACCTTACATCCCCAAAAATGCATTTTTATACCTCTATGTTGACCAGGTAAGCCCCTTGATGTAAATGTCCCTCAGAAGCACTGCCTGTTTTAAGTAACTTGTTCAGAGACGCCTAATAAGCAAATAAAGATGGAAGGAATCAAACAGTGTAATCATCAAGGGATACTGCATCAGGGATCCACCACACACTATTTGAAAGGCACTTGAACTCAACAAAACTTGAAGACTTTCTAAGAGGCAGTTGGCCAAAGTTGGATTTCACAGGTACACTTCCAACTACATCTAGTGTCTAGAAAATGTGGGCATTGTCAATGGTCTTAGCTGACCAGTGCCCAGGAGATCCATATACCTTTAGTGGGCCACAGTGACTTTCTTGGACCTCCACTTAAGGTGCTTTTTGATAAGATTCAGTGTCTTACAAAAAAAAAAATCTCTGGAATTGTGCCCAATTAGACTGCATTTGCTTCAACAGTAATATAACCCAAATGTGACAAAATCTTTATCGAACAGGGTAGATCTTCCTCTTCTAATTCAAACTACAAAGTGCCAAGGGGAGGGTATCCCCCTTTTCTTTCACACAAGTGTCCATTCCTGAAGGGGAGGATTGGGATGCCCAAGTGTTAACCTTGTTCTAAGCAGCCATATATATTATACCTTACTGAAACTTTGATAATTAAAAAGGGCAGAAAGCAGGGAAAATACTTATGGACGCCTGGCTAAATGTATAACATTCTATTTCACTGTTTGCTTCTGAAAGGGCTAAGGCAGGTGGGGAAACAGTCAAAGGTAGCAGTGGCACTACTGTAGACCTGAAGCAGTCAAGGCAACATGTCAAGAAGGTTGAGACACACAAGCTTCTGAGTTTTGTTGGAATCGCATTCATCTGAGACAGTGGGCCAAGAGGCAGATGAGACAACACCATATCAGGGTTGATACTCTTCAAGCATCTGTGGATTGTTGATCTCTTAATTCCTGCCTGATAATTCTTAAACCTTTCCAGAACCTCACCATTTTTCTGAGTCTCTGGTCTCTTTTGAGAGACCTTCTGGGTTGAATGATGACTCTCCTGCTGGGGTTGAGGCTGATACCACTTTTCTGGTGAAAAAAAAGCTTTTTGTTTTCGAGGAAGGCCTTATGGGTATGGGTCTGGGACAATGGGGTCTCTCTGTTAGAAATAGAGATCAGTGTTTGCAGGAAAACAGACAATTTACTAAAAGTAAAACAAGCACTTCCAATTACAGTTCTTGAAGAGAAGTTGTCTTTCTGCAGGTAAACATGTTAGTGATCTTTTTGACTGGCATTAAAGACCTCAGGAAAAAATGCTGTCATAAGAAGCATGACTGAATAAAATACATCATGTATAACCCAATAGATCTTTACTATCCATGTACAGAAAAACAGATTCACAATATAGGTACTTATTCTCTAAGTCTACTGGAAGGGAATGATGGGCAGATGTATTGAAAACTTATCAATTCTTCTAGCAAAAATTTGAAGTTATGTACTCACCATAACGTTCCATCTGAGTAGGTGTATTCATTTGTCTGCAACCTGTGGGTTATGGATCCGATATCGGATCCGAACTGGCATGGTTTACCAGCTATGGATCCGAGCTCTCAGCTCCTCCCCTCACCCATAATGCCCTGCTCTCCCTACATGGCCTCAGATCCAGTTTGCCAACAGCAAGAACACCCTGAAAAGGGTAACACACATATTATGCAGGAAACTGAAAAAGGCCAGGGGGATAGGAGGGCGGGATGGTTGCAGACAAATGAATACACCTACTCAGATGGAACGTTATGGTGAGTACATAACTTCTAAATCTGAAGTAGGAGATTCATTTGTCTGCAACCTGTGGGACAGAGTCCCCAGCTACCTGAATCTTGGGCGGCCATCATGGAAGGATATTCCGGAGCACCGCGGAGCCAAAGGATGCTCTACCCCTAGATGTAAGATCCAACTTGTAGTGGGAAATAAAGGTATGAGATGAAGCCCAAGTGGCTGCTGCACAAATATCATCTAGAGGAATCCTAGCCTTAAAGGCGGCCGATGTAGAGACTGACCGGGTTGAATGGGCATGTACACCCTCCGGTGCGGGCCTTCCAGAAGCTTGATAAGCCAATAAGATGCACTGTGAAATCCAGCGAGATAATGAGACTTTAGAAATTGGCTTGCCCAAATTAAATTTAGCAAAGGAAATAAACTGGTCGGATTGCCTATGACCAGCCGTCCTGTTTAGATAAAATCTAAGTTGCCTGTGAACATCTAAGGAATGAAGCTTGTATTCACCCTTGTTTTGATATTTAGGAAAGAAAACAGGGAGGTTAATGGATTGATTAATGTTTGCTTCAGAAGCTACCTTAGGAAGAAAGGACGGGTTGGTCCTGAGGTATACACGGTCTGGATGAAAGACCAAGTAAGGAGGTTTGGCTGATAATGCTTGAAGTTCTGAGACTCTCTTGGCCGAGGTAATGGCTACTAAAAAGGCCGTCTTGAAAGATAAAAATTTTAGATCTACCGTAGCCGCTGGTTCAAGGGGAGCGGTCAAGGCCTGGAGGACCAAAGAAAGGTCCCAAGGAGGAACCACTTGCTTTACAGGGGGCCTGAGAAGGAAAGTACCTTTTAGGAAAATCTTACACAATTTGGCAGACATCAGTGGACTGGAGTCATGACCAATATGATAATGAGAAATTGCCGCAAGTTGTACTTTGACCGTGGAACTGCTGGCACCATCATTAAAAAGAGTGGTTAAGAAGTCAAGCACCAGAGGAAGGGGAACTGTGAAGGGGGTTTAGGCCTTGCCGCTCCGCCCACAAGGAGAACCGTTTCCACTTACTGCGGTAGACTTTCCTAGTGGATGGTTTATGAGCCGCCACCAGGATGGCCTTAACAGGGGACGAAATACTGGGAGTCCTGATCAGGAGTGGAACTGGAGCAGCCAAGCGGTCAGCTTCAGGTTGTCCAGGTTCGGGGGTGATAAGCGGGATGGATGAGATATCAGATCCGGAATGGGATCTAGAATCCAAGGAGGATTCACTGAGTGAGACCTTAGGAAAGGGAACCAGATCTGTCGAGGCCAGAATGGGGCAATGAGAATCATTCTGCACCCCAACCGAGAGGCTTTCTGAAGAACTTGGAGCATCAGAGGCAAGGGGGGATAAGCATAAAGAAGACCGGGTGGCCAGGCATGCACCAGAGCATCTCTTGGGGTACCTCCGGGAGGAGGTATTAGAGCGAAAAAACTGTTGCACTTGGTGTTTGAGGGAGACGCAAAAAGATCGCAACAAGGAGTTCCCCACCGTGCGAAGATGCGTTCCGCTACCTGAGTATTGAGAGACCACTCGTAAGGGGTGAGAATGGTGTGACTGAGTTTGTCCGCCAGGATGTTGGACCGACCCGGAATATGCGTTGCTATGAGAAAGCGGTTGGTGGAGATTGCCCATTCCCACACTCTCATGGCTTCTCGACAAAGAGGGTAAGACCTGGTTCCTCCTTGTTTGTTGATATACCAGACAACAGACATGTTGTCCGATTGAATCGCAATTGTTCCCAAGGGAAGAAAGGCCTGAAGTGCTAGCAACGCTAAGAGCACTGCTCTCATCTCTAGAACGTTGATATGCAGTAAGGTCTCTGAATCATTCCACGTGCCTTGGACCGTCCGGCCTGCAAAATGCCCCCCCCCCCCCACCCGAGGCGGGAGGCGTCCGTGGTCACCGTGGCGAGAGGGGGAGAAGCACAAAAGGGGCGGCGTCCGTGGAGATCTGGAGAGTGTAGCCACCACAGGAGGGACCGCTTGCAAGCCTTGCTGATCGCAATGGGATGATGCATAGGAAGAGCAAGATATGACCACTGAACTAGGAGTGTCCATTGAAGGATGCGCATATTGAACCTGGCGAGAGGAAGAAGTGCTATAGCTGCCACCATGGACCCTAGGGCCCTCAGGACCAACTCCGCCGGAACTGAGCTTGAGTGGAGAATGGCCCGCACCTGGAGTTGCAGATTTTGAATTCTGTCCGCAGTGAGGAAGGCTCTTAATTCTCCTTGTGTCTAACCTGGCACCTATAAAATCTATGAACTGCATGGGTGCTAGGTTGGATTTTTCTGTGTTTATTGTGATGCCCAGACGGGGAGCAAGATGGAGAAAGGAGTCTCGCGCCAATAGTAGTAGATGCCTTGTTGGGGCGGTGAGAAGCCAGGTAGGGAAAGACCTGCACCCCCTGAAGCCTCAGGTGGGCCGCTACCACTGCTAGTACTTTGGTGAACACCCTGGGGGCTGTGGTGAGACCAAAGGGAAGGACCCGGAATTGGTAGTGACTGGCTCCCAGCCGGAAGCGGAGAAACCTCCTGGAGCGCCTGTCCATTAGTATATGGTAGTACGCATCCTTGAGGTCTATGGAGCACATCCAGTGATTTTCTCCCAGAAGGGGGAGAATGGACTGCAACGTAACCATCCGGAATTTCTCTTTGTGGACTGTCAGGTTCAAGAGTGAAAGGTCTAAAATTGGTCTTAGATCCCCCGTCTTTTTTGGCACTAAAAAGAACCTGGAGTAGAACCCTGATCCAATCTGGTCTGGGGGGACGGGCTGGATGGCTCTTTTCTTTAGCAGACGGCCAATTTCTGTCAAAGCGGCCTCCCACTGACCGGGTGGAACGTCGGGGAGGGACTTCAATATTGGCATGTGACGAAACGGGATACGGTATCCTCTGGATATGATTTGGAGGACCCAGTGGTCTGATGTTATGGACTCCCATGCCGCTAGGTGCTCCAAAAAACGTCCCCCGACTGCCTCCAGAGTGGAGCAGTCGGGCAACCCTTCAGGGCTGCTGTGCGGGCCGTTCAGAGAAGGGTTCTCTGGACCCGAAGTTCCTGGGAGCCCCTCTGCCCCTGGGGCGGCGTCCTCCCTGTCCTCCTCTGCCACGGAAGGACTGGTTGTCCGGAGCGGGCTGGGATTGCTGCGACTTCCAGAACCACATCTTCTTCTGGCCCTTTTGGTTCCTAGAATAGGGCCTCTGGGGCACAGAGAAGTGGATTCCGACGGCAGACAGCGTCTTCCCGTCCTTTTCGCTCTGGGTCAAGGTATCGCGAACAGATTTGCCAAAGAGGGCAGAACCATCGAAGGGGGCGTTCGAAAATGACGCCTTGAAGGGCTTCGTAAAATCGCAATGACGGAGCCAGGCCTGATGTCTAGTAACTAGGCCTGCCCCTGCAGCTCTAGCGGCACCTTCCGTAGCGTGGGACAGTAACCGCATAGAGGTATTAGTGACGGACCTAAGAGTGGCCATGCGGGTGGAGTGCAATGCTTTGTCCTCCTCAGACATGGACTCTGGGGGGGATGCAGTGTATTCTTTAATAAGATCGCGCTGCATCCTAATCACATGTGCCAGGTAGTTCAGCGCTCTTACTGAAAAGGTCGCCGAACTAAACATCCGCTTCCCCAAGCGGTCCATCATCCGAGACTCCTTGCTCGGGGGATGGACTGAGGGACTCTCCTGAGCAAGTTCCCTCTTAGTGGCAGCCGCCGTCAACATGGCATCTACCGGAGGCCCCTTACTCCAATGGGCACGGTCAGCCGGGGGACTGAGAATACGGTCGGGCCTTTTCGGGATTGGCTCCACGGTGTCCGGTTCCTTCCACGCCCTGGTGGTAATGAAGTCCACCAGGGGGTCGGCAGGAGGGGACACCCAAGAGGTAGACGGGCCCGCTTCAAATGCCTCCAAGAACACGGACTCGTCCGAGGAAGACTTGGGGGCAGACCACCCCCCTGTATGGGGAGCATTTCCATGATGTCTCCAAATGAAACATCCTCAGGGGGTGATCTTGGGGAGCCTTCCCCTTCCTCCAAGTCCGTGTCTTCTGTGAGAGACTCGGGGGAGTCAATGTGCCTCCTTTTGCATGTATGTTTGCGGGGGGCATCCTCCGGGGGGCTGTCAGAGGACTCCTCGCAAACAGTAACCTGTTCCAAAGGAACAACTTGGGGCATAGGAGCGGGCTGTCCCAAGGGCCGGATGGTGGAAGCCTGACCCAGTGCAGATGGAGCGCGGGACGGAGCCGAAGCAAGTGCCGGGGGTCCGGAGACCCTCAACAGGGCCCTCTCCACTACATCAAACGCCGAAGGGGAGCCGACCTCGACCAAAGGATCCGACAATCGGCTCCCCCTCGGATCCGAGGAGTGGATCGGAGCCGGCGCCGAAGCACTCGGATCCGAGGGGACAGTGTGCTCCGACACAGACGGCGCCGAAGGAGCACTGATTCCCCCCGGATCTGAAGCTCGGATCCAGGCTCCAAGAGGTCGGATCCGAAGCACTCGAGGGCAGGGTCGGATCCGAAGTACCGAGTACTGTCGGCACCGACCCACCCCCGGCTCCGAAGCTGCTCGGCTCCAACTGCTCCGAACCCGGGTAGCGGGTCGGAGAAGGCGCAATAGGTTTAAAGAAAGGGGTCGAGCTCCCCCCCAGAGGGGGGGGGGGAGGCAAGAGCACTCCCATCTGCATCTGGGCCTGGATGAACCTTCTCATCATCCGGTCCAGATCAGCGTCTGATAAGCTATAGGTCGATCTCGACGAGGCTACCGAGGTAGGCCTTGAGTGCCTCCTGGATAGCCTTGACGGAGATCGGGTCTCCTCCTCCTCAGGTCCCGGTGAAAAGCACACGGGTGACCGGAGCCGAGAAGGGGGAGAACCAGCAGACAAGGAGGCTGGAGGAGAAGCCCGCTTGGCAGGCGGGACCGAAACGGAGGTCTTGGCCCGCCGCTTATGGTGCTTCTCCCTCCGGTCCTTCTTTCTAGCTTCCCTCTCCTCTGAACCACTACAGGGAGGTTGAGTCCCAGGAGGAGGAGGGGGAGCCGGAGAGGAGGTAACCGTGGACACGGTTCCCCCCGAAGGAGCGGAGGTCGGAGCAGAGTCCGGCGGCAAAAGTCCCGCCAGGACCAGCTTAGACCTCCGCTCCTTCAATGCCCTGGGGTTGAACCCTGCACAAATGGAACATCCAGAAGTGAGGTGTTCAACCCCAAGACATCGAACGCACCGAGTGTGGCCATTAGCAGGGGAAAGCTTATGGCCACACTCGGAGCACTTCGAAAAAACAGCCTTAGGTTGTTCTGACATCCTAAGAGCTTACAATTTACTTAAACTAAAGGTAAAAAGCAAAAGTAAATTAAACACACAACAGGCCCAAACACACACTACGCTACCAGCGAGGGGAGGGAAACTAAGTAAAAATTATTAAAATAGCTAAACAAGATTAATTATCAAAAAAAGGAGCCTAAACTTTCACTCAAACTTTCAAAACAATTAAATTTAAACACTGAAAACACTTTAGATAAACACTTAGCTGAAGAGCTCGAGAACACCAATCTGGTCACCAGCGCGGCAAACTAGATCTGAGGTCATGTAGGGAGAGCAGGGCATTATGGGTGAGGGGAGGAGCTGAGAGCTCGGATCCATAGCTGGTAAACCATGCCGGTTTGGATCCGATATCGGATCCATAACCCACAGGTTGCAGACAAATGAATATCCTACTTCAGATCATATTTTCCCAAATCAACAATAGAATAGTATGGAAACGGAACAATCAAGAAGTGAACAGAGATTTTTGAAAATGTTATCCATTCTCAACGTCAGTTCACTCAGCAAAGTCAAAAATGTAAGCCAATCACCAGCCCAATAGAATACACAGTAGCAATAAGAGTAGCACCTATGCGAGAGACAAACTGACACTACAAAGAAAAGGTCCGTCTCAGACAGAATATAAAACAATTACACTTCATACTGAAACAAAAACAGTTTCATTCAAATAAGCAACATGGGAAGTTAAAAAAATGTCAAAACATAAAACAGTGACATTATAAGTTTACCCATTGGCAGCCATTTTTATATCACAAAGCAGCTAAGCACTCAGTGCAGCAACAGGCAATCTACTCCATTTGCCAGTCTGTTGTCAGCCCTTTCATCAGCCTGCTTTATATGCCAGTCAAGAAAAAATGTACTATACTGCATGGGTAACATGCTAGTCAGATACACAGTTAAACCTCTTGTCACCTTAGAAACAAATCAGGAGATAGACAGACATTTGGACAACATTTTTTATAAATGATAATGTCTAACCATAGTTTTTATACTCAGATTTACTGCACTTTCCAAACATAGCAGCCTGAAAGGGTATCACTGATCCAACCTGTCAACTATCTTGAGTCTACTGGTTTGATACCCTCTAATCAGCAAAACTTTCTGCAACTTCAATGTTTCAGTGTGTATTTAGGCTCAGGACTAGACTATGGTCATGTAAACAGCTCCACTCCTGGTGGTCTATGTCACCAAAGGAGATAGTGCCAGCCCAGCTAGATAGAATTTTGTAAATAATTATATAATTTGTGAATATTAATATGATTTATATATAAGTGTAACAAAAGGAGATCCTGCTAGCTCATCTAACCGGAATTTTGTAAATAATTGTATGTTATTTGTGAATATCAACATGATTCATATGCTTGTGTTATAAATGTATTTGAACTGTATGTCAAATAAGATGGTTTTTACACACACGTGCTGAAGAGAGATTTTAGTAAAGTTCTGAACTTAGAGGTGTGACCACAGTGTACCCTGCTGGAATAGAACAGAAATGTATATAACTATTGTAACTGTTTAGATGTATATATTTTAACAATAGAAACTGGAACAGAGGTTAATTTCAGAAAAATTGCTGAACATTTAAATTACTTTACAACAGACAGAGACAGGATGTATACACTAGGGAGCTCTCTGTGTTATCTCGAAAGAGAAATAATTAGTAGGCTTGAGATGTGAAAGTGTTTTATTGTTTTATGACTTCCAGGATCTGCCTTAGATCTAAGAAGGGAGGGCCCTTGTTTATGTATTTTCAGAGGTAGATGCTAAATGCTGTTGTTTTGAGCCTGGGAACTGAAGTCAAATGACAAAAAAATGATGTCATTCTGCAAGTATCCCAGCAGTAATATCTGGGATATTAATTTAAGTACTCTCTGAGAGAGATAGCATTTTTTATTTTGTCTTTGACCTGACAAGAACATCCACTCACCACATCTGCCTGCTTGCTCGGTAAGTAAGTTAACTAGGGTACAGTAATTTCTCTTAGATGCAGTCAGGAATCAGTGAAGTATAGCTTAGATGTTTTCCTTATTTATTTGAGACTGTCCTGCAATGTTGTTTTGAATATTTCCTGTGATATCAAACTCTGATGTAACTGATTATTTACTGTCTTTTCTTGTTCTTTTATTATTTATTAAATATATTTACAGCTTTAATTGGGGCTGACATTTGTGAGACATATTTAAGTTCTGAGAGTACTTGCATATTTATTTGGTGACACTGTGTGCCACTCCTAATAGCCTTGCTCTTGGTCAAACTACCACTTGGATTAATAGTAACATTACACAGTAAGTTTGGACACCATTTGTTAAGGGCCTTAAAGTAGCTGATAAAGAGTTGGCTGGTGGCAGTAATAACTACCTTACAGTCTGGACAAAAGGGGGCATAGCTAATAAACCTGTGCCAGCCCTTCCCAGGTGTGTGTGTGTGTGTGTGTGTGTGTGTGTGTGTGTGTGTGTGTGTGTGTGTGTGTGTGTATAAATCATATCTCAAAGAGTGTGCGTGCCAGCTATTTGGGCAGGGACACAAAGCACTGGCTGGACAGAGAGGGTGCTGAAGGTCTTGGCTTGGCCACTCAGCTGAGATATCAACTCTGTAGCTGTGCCAGTGGGGAGTCTTACTGGGGATCTGGAAAAAGAGGGAGAATCCAGACCCAGACTGACTGTGGCCTCTGTGTGCTCTTAAGGAAAATTGCACTTTACTGTGTGTGTATTCGTCATCCTCCCAATGTCCCTCACTGTTGCCAGTGGTGAAGACTGAGGCTCTTTGATTACTGGGCCAGTGGTGGGGCATCACTCTTTACATGACGAAATGTACCATTTTAAAAGCATTTAAGCTGTTTGATAACTTAGCAGCTTGTATCCTATTCCACACATGCATACTGATTGATATGGAAGTAATTACTCATTTAAACTAGTACTATAATACAAGTTTCAAAATTAAATTATTGTTCCTATTATCACCAGTGTGATTCACTACTGCCACATCTACGAAGTTTCTAATGTTTTGTTGTTTCAAAATCTTGAATGCCCATATCAAATCTCCTCCTTTGTAGTAACTGTTCTTTATATGGCTTTTTCTTTATGGAATAGATTTTTGGTACAGTATTTTTGCATGCTTTCCTTCTTTCAAAATCTTGAATGCCCATATCAAATCTCCTCTTTTGTAGTAACTGTTCTTTATATGACTTTTTCTTCATGGAATAGATTTTTTGGTACAGTATTTCTGCATGCTTTCCAGCTCAAAGTTGGCTAGTTAATATACAAGAACTCTAGACTGTATTCCACCATTTTCTTATACGGGGGTACCAAGATATTTGCATTTCTTGATGAAATTGTTCTAAAATGTTGCCTTACAGTAGAAAAACATTTTCTTGGATTCAAATCAATATGAGAGTCCAGGTACAGCTTGTGGACATTCTTACACCTAATTCTTTACATTCTTAATTTCCATTACAATTTGTCTGTTTATTGCATATGTATGGTGTTTACTTTTGGCCCCTGTATTTAGTACTGCACATTTATCTGTTAAACCTTGCTATTTTCCTCAGCCTCGATAAACAGCTCATTTTTGTATGGATAGTAGTTTTCTTTTGTGTGTGCAGTATTCATAAAAATGTTGAACAACATAGGACTCAACAGTGACCCTCTGGCATACCCTGTACAGTTGTAAAACTCCATGGGATGCTTTCTTTAACTCTCTGTCACAATATAATTATTGATTTTTCAATCTTTTAATACTTTTATAATAACATCTAGTGGGATAATATCCAATGCTTTTGCAATATCCAGGTAAACTATATCATCTGGGATCCCAAAATCCAAAGCCTCGATTCACTGTTCTATAAAAAGTTACTAATTGGTAAGGCAAGATTTTCTTTTATAGAACTCATGCTGTAAGAAGTCTCTTTTTTTCTACATTACCTTTCAACAACAGTTCTAGCAGAACTTCTTCAAACACTTTTCTAAGTATAGATATTGTGCTGATTGGATGCAGTTACTAAAGTCATTAGCACTCCCCACCTTACAAACAGGCAAAAAGTACAGTTGTGTACACTTACCATAAATGTAGATGTTCGAGTGTATTCACTGTTGCAGCCCTTACAAATGGATTATCCGGCTCCCGGTAGCCCACAGTCAGCCAGAATACCAAAGTCCTTGGATATGACGTTGGCTGGCTTCGGTTTAGGCCTGACATCAGGGCGTCAGGTACAAAAGAAGGCAGATGACACCATTTCCTCAGTTTTTCTTGCCTTAACTGTCAGGAGCCCCCAAAAAAAGGTTAGACCAGGAAAAGAAAATCCAGTCTGTGCCCTAGGAAAAAAGGGGGATGGAAGGGGGGAAACCAGGACTGCAACAGTGAATACACTTGAACATCTACATTTATGGTAAGTGTACACAAATGTAAAATGTTCATCATGTTTCACTGTTGCAGTCCTTACAAATGGGTTGATTCCCAAAGCCCAGGAAAAAAACAAAAGGGAGGAGGAACACCCACTGTTCAAGGGTTGGTGAGGATGCCCTGCAACACTGCAGTGGCAAAACCAGCCCTGGACATAGAAAACAAGGGTAAATTGTAATGTTTAGTGAAAGTGTGGACAGAAGTCCATGTAGCTGCTTCCAGTATGCCCCTAGTAGGTGCACCTCTTAAAAAAGCTGTTGAGGTAGAGGCTGCCCTAGTAGAATGGGTGCTAATACTCTGAGGAGGAACCTTGCCATGCTGCAAGTAACAAAAGTGAATCCAATGAGCAATCCACTTAGAAATGGTATGTTTTGAAATAGCTTTGCCCGGAGCTTCAGGAGCAAAACTGACCAACAACTGATCCGACTTTCGAAAAGGTTTAGTCCTGTCCAGGTAAACTCTAAGCTCTCTATGCACATCCAGGGAATGCAGTAACCTTTCCCCTTTATTCTGAGGATTAGGAAAGAAGGTAGGCAGGTGGATAGACTGGTTACGAGTCAGGCTAGAAGCCACATTAGGCATAAAGGAGGGATTAGCTCGAAGAGAAACCCAATCCACATGGAAGATGATAAAAGGCTCTACTGCCATTAAGGCCTGCAGCTCAGAAACTCTTCTAGCTGAAGTAATAGCCAAAAGAAAGGCAGTTTTCCAGGAGAGAAACTTCAGGTCTGCTGAGGCAGCTGGTTCAAAAGGAGGCAGAGTAAGTTTTTCAAGTACAAAACTGAGATCTCAAGCAGGTGTAGGTGCCCTTCTGGGAGGCTTTAAATTGCTAGCTCCCCTGAGGAACTGCTTCATCAAGGGATGAGAGAAAATAGGTTGGTCAAAGGAACAATGAGCAGAAATAGTTGAAGCATGGATTTTGATAGAAGAAAAGGAAAGTCCACCATTAAGCAAGCCTGCCAGATAGTCGAGAATAAGAGGAAGAGTAGGTTGAGAAAGGTCTTCCCCTCTAGTCTGCATCTAAATGGAGAATCTTTTCCACTTATCTGCATAAGATTTCCTAGTGATAGGCCTCCTGGCCTCATGGAGGACCTCAACCACTTGTTGGGAAAGGTTTAAATTATGAGCCAAGCTTCCAAATGCAGAGTCTGAAGATGAGGATACAGAATCCCCCCCCCTCCTGAACCAAGAAGATGCCAAGACTGGGACAGACTGCGAGTAGTGGATACCAATGCTGCCTGGGCCAGTCTGGAGCTATGATGATGGCCCTTGGTTTTTCATCCCTTATCTTTAACAGCACTCTGGGAAGAAGAGGCAGTGGAGGGAATGCATAGATCGAGAGCTGTGTCCAGGGGAAGGACAGAGCATCCACTTTCCAAGCTTTGTGGTGATGATCCCTGGTGCAAAAGGTTAGAAGAAGGTGGTTGGTTGGAGATGAGAAGAGATCCACCTGGGGAGTGCCCCAATGCTGAATGATGTGATAGAAGATGGTCTTGTTTAGTTGCCACTCGTGAGGATCCAGGACCTGCCTGCTCAACTGGTCTGCCAGGGTGTTGAGCCTTCCTGGAAGAAACTGAGCTATCAGATGAATGCCCATGGAAACTGCTATGGACCATAGTATCATGCTTTGTCTGCCAAGGGGTAAAGAGTGCGTCCCTTCCTGCTTGTTGATGTACCACATGATTGTGGTGTTGTCTGTCCTGACCAGAAGAGTACCAGGAGAGAGAAGATGCTTGAAATTCATTAAGGCCTGCTGGACTGCCATCCATTCCTTCAGATTTATGTACAAATGAACCTGTTGAGAGTTCCAAGTCCCATGAATGCAAATGCCCTCTAGATGAGCTCCCCAAACAATGTCTGAAGCATCTGTGGTGAGAGTCTGGGTGGCAGAAGGTGGACAGAAAGGCAGGCCTTTGTTCTGTGCACAGGCCGTCGCCCACCAAAGGAACTCCGTTTGCAGGCAGAGAATCAGAGGAAGTGTCAAGTCTAAATCCTGAGTGTGTTGACACCGAAGGTTTTTGAGGTACCATTGTATTTTCCTCATATGCAGTCTGGCATATGGATCATCAGAATACATGAAGCCATGAATCAAAGGACTTGCAGGAATTGACTTGCAGAGAGCTGGGTCATGCTTGCCAAATTTTTGAAGTAATTCGAAAGATCCATTTGTTTCTCTTGAGGGAGGCATACCATCTGGGTGGCTGTGTTCAGGCTCACTCCCAGGAATACAATATCCCTGGTGGGTAACAATTTTGACTTCTTTTCGTTGATGGTGTAGCCCAAAGAGGTGAGAAGGTTCTTTACAAAGTCCAAATCCTTTAGAAGTTGCTCTGGAGAGTTTTCCTGAATAAGACAATTGTCCAAGTAAAGGTAAATTTGAATGTTTCTTTGCCTGCAAAAAGCAATGACTGGAGCCAGGCATTTGGTAAAAACTCTGCGAGCAGTAGATAAGCCAAAGGGCAGTGCAGAGAATTGGAAGTGCCTGTTTCCCGCCCTGAAGCGAGGGAACTGACTGCAGCTTTCCCTTATTGGGATGTGCAGATAAGCTTCTTTGAGATCCAAAGTCACCAGCCAGGAATTCCTGGCCAGCATTGGCAGCAACTGCTGAAGAGTGAGCATTTTGAATTTGGGAATAACCAGAAAAGTGTTGAAAATGGACAAATCCAGAATAGGGTGCCAGTGCCCCCTTTATTGGGAACCAGGAAAAGCCTTGAGTAGAAACCCTGGCCTATCTGTAGTGCAGGAACTGGCTCTATTGCTCCCAGGTTTAGTAAATAAGAAACTTGTTTTTCTGCTTCTGCCCTTTGAAGAGGGGGGATATCTGGGTATCCTTGTTGGACAGGGAATGTGTGAAAGGAGAACTTGCGGCCTTGGGATACTTTTTTGAGCACCCATTTGTCATCTGTGATGGTGAACCAGACATTTGCAAACATGGCTAACCTTCCCCCCAAAGGAAACCCTGGGCCTGCAGAGACAGGCAGGGGAAGGCCGGAGTCATTAGGAATGCTTGCTTTGGGAAGTTTGCTTAGAACTCCCCGATTTTGAAGAGGAAGCCATTTGAGGGGTGGAAGTCTGTCCTCTAGAAGAGCTGCAACCCCTAGACCTAGTGCGACTCTGTTTACTAGGGTCAGGAAAAGTCCAATTCTTAGAAGGGTAATGTCTACTAAAACAAGGAGGCTGAACTTTCAGAAAGTCCTTAACAGTTTGCATAGATTTGGCCTTATCTCCAACTTTTTCAACACCTCTTTTGCTTTGCTACCAAAAAGATTGTCCTTGTGCAAAGGCACATCCAATAATTTAGACTTGACAGGTTCTGTAAGGGGCTGTTCCCTGAGCCAAGCAGGTCTTCTAATGACAGAACCAGTAGCTGCTGCCCTGCAAGAAGCCTCCAAAGTGTCTAAACCACAATGTAGAGAATATTTAGTGATGAGTGGCAGAATTCAATAAATCATGCATGTCCTTACTCTCCATCAGGGAAGGAACACCAACACTTTTAACCTTAACAGCCTCCAAAGTATGCTGCTGATACTTAAGCATATGAAAAAGACAATTAACAGACCTAATAGCCAGGGTGGAAGAAGTATAAACCTTTTTACCCCATCTATCCAAGGCCCTAGATTCCCTGTCGGAAGGAACAGGATTTTTAGCAACAGTGGCTTTAACACCCTTAGGGCCCTGAGAAATAATCTCTGGATCAGCAGTAGGATTCTTGAAAAGGAACTGATGAGAATCGGGAACTCTATAATACCTGTCAGGCTTTCTGGGAGCAGGAGGAACAGAATTAGGAGTCAAAGAGTTCTCCATGAAAACATCAACAACCTCCAAAACTGGAGGGATAGCCAAAGGCTTATGCTGTGGCAAATCCAAGAATTCCCTAATCCGTTTCTTAGACTGAGGATAGTCCTGACTTTCCCATTTGAAATGCTCCCTAAGAGTATTCAGAGTATCCTCAAAAGAAAAATATTCTGGAGGGAAGGCAGAAGGGATGGAATCTTCTGCATCAGAATCCTCAAAACCAGAAAAAAGTGGAGAGTTTCCCTCTTCATCAGCAGAGTTGCTGGAAACCTCAGAGTCTGAGGCAGAGAAAGCTTCTGGGGACAATTCCCTAATCCTTTTAGAAGGAGGTGGCTGAGAGCCCTAAGAGTCAAGAGATCACTAGCCATTTTAACCATCTGAGCCTGAAGCATTTGATGGGAGACCAATGCTTGCTTAGGAGTAGACTTTCAGCTGGAAGGCCTGCTAGAAAGCCGGAGGGACTCGGAAGGCCTAGCCACCGCAGAAGTCTGAATCAAGGTCATCGGTCTGGATCTGGTCTCCGGGCGGAGAAAAGAGGCCTCAGAACCTGGCACCTGCGTAGCGGCTCTGGATCCATCAGAGGCAGCGACTGGCAGTGGATCAGAAGACAAAGTGAAAGCCTGCGGTATGGAGGACTCAGAAAAGGTCACCGCACACACCTGCTGCTGAACATCTGTGGACTGCATGGGCAAAGAAAGCTCCTCACTGACTACCGCCGGGCCGACAACCAATTTAACAGGGACATCGTCGGCTAATTCGACCCTAAGCCTGTCACGGTCCTTATCCTTGCGCTTCTTAGGAACATCTGAAGTCGGGAGACCAGAAGACGCCATACTGACGAACTTAGGCCAAACTCCGAAATGCTTGAACAAGATCCTAGCTCTACGGCATATGATACACGGGTTGAAAGAAGCACAGAAAACACAATTAGGGACGTCGTGCTCAAAGCCCAAACAAGTAATACAATAGGAGTGAAAATCATGGTGTGGAATCTATTTTCCACAGGCAAGACAGTTATTAACTTTCTCTGACATTCGTTAAAGCAAGAAAAGAGGGTCTCCAAAGGGGTACTTATCTGGGGATGTCTTCAACTAAGCAGTCGGAATACAAAAAGAAGGTACTCGGCCGACCGGCACTCATGCAAAATGCTTCTGCTTCGGGCTCCGCAGCAAGAAAGACTGAGGAAATGGCGGCAGCTACCTTCTTTTGTACCCAATGCCCTGACGTCAGGCCTAAACCGAAGGCAGCCAACGTCATATACCAAGGACTTTGGTATTCTGGTTGACTGTGGGCTACCGGGAGCCGGATAACCCATTTGTAAGGACTGCAACAGAGAAACACGATGAACATCACTAGCATTCCACAATATGTCTGAAATGTAACCAACTAATTTCCGTACACATAAATGTTAAGCTGGGTGTTAACTGTATACATGGCTAAAGAAAGTCTATCCAAACTCACTGAACAGTTTGCTCTGATTCTTTCCTTAACAGACGGGCATTGTGAGGTTTCTATCGTTATTTTTTTCTGTCACATGTAACCATTTACTTTGTGCTTTACTGAATTCTGCAAGTACAATGGCCATTTCTTGAACATCAGTAGTTAACTTGTTACTGCCTATGTTTTAATAGCATAGTTCAAAATGTTTAATTATAATTTCTACAGTGTTATACAATGTATTTTATATTGCCCCAGTATTACAACCAATGTTTCATAATTTCTTTTTGTCTTTCTGACCTCTCTGTTTTACTGTCCCATAGCTTTATTATACACCATTTCATTATGTTCCATAGGAAATATCCTTTTCCATTTCCAATAATACATTTTCCTTTTCCCTAACTTCTTCAGTTAAGGTGACCACAGTAGTGTCTTCTTTGTTTTCCTACATTTGTTGGTGTTTGCTAGGAATCTTTCCAGCCTGTGCCTGAAATAAGTCAGTCTTGATCAGTGCACTATCCAAGTAAACAAATACAAAAGAACAGAATAAAACAGAAAATATATTCTTAAACTAACCCCCACAATTTAGAATAACCCAATGTTCAACTACTGATGTACGATGAAATTCTAATGATCAGTTCTATGATATTAGTTCTTCATTTATTGAATTATAATTCCTTTTATAAAATAAAGGTTGCTAGCTGATATTTAAACTGTACTGACATCCAAAACTCCTTTATTTGACAACTTACAATAACATGGACTGAGCTACCAATGGGTTCTCCAAGGGCAAAATCTAACATTCTTATATTTTGCCCTAACAACAACTTCATGTATCGTTCATTCTGGTTTTAAAATCAACACACTTTATAAACACAATCTGTAGCACTTTAATTCCCTGATCATCTCGTTTACTACTGGTAAACATATCTCCAGTTATTAACCACACCAGAAATGTAGAACAAAACAGCAAATGTCCAGGTAAAACTCCACAGATTTATTACAGACAGTTAACCACTTTTGTCCCCAAATGAGACTTCTGCAGAACTGCCATTATTAAGACACAAGCCATTTAAATAATTAAATAATTTAAACGGCTTGTGCCTTTATATTGGCAGTTCTGCAGAAGTCCTACTTGGGGACAAAAGCACTTAACTGTCTGCAATAAATCTGTGGAGTTTTATCTGAACTTTTGCTGTTTTTCCACATTTCTGGTGTGGTTATTAGTTAGATTTTTGTTGGGTTCATATTTAGATATCCAGTTATCACTATTCTTGGTGCTATTTGCAAACATACTAAGTTTCTTTGTGAAGACTTTCTGTTCCATAGCACCTGAAGTAGAACTTCTAGACATACCAACAAATATCAAAGACTGTAGATTTATAGAATTTTGATTATCAACATTCTGATGCAATATTGTGTTAAAACTGTTCTGAAAGGATTTTCCTCTTCACATAAACTGACACTACCCCAACTACTTTGTCTCTTATACATTTAATACATATTTTAACCACCAATGCTTATAGGTAAGTTTCTCCCTCTATACCGGTTTTCAGTAATGATTCCCATATTGATCTCATTATTGTATAAGCAACGCTCTAGTTCCAGAAGTTTATTTAAACTCCTTATACCGATTAAGATGAACTTTAGTTCAGTGCAATTCAATTCATGATTTCTCATAACTTAAGTAGATGGTAAAAAAAATTGGAAATTTCTAGTCAGCTTAGAACACACTATCTTGTTTATAAACACAGCTCAAATATGTTCCATCTCTTGCAAACATACAATTGTTATCCCTCACATTCTTTCAAAGGAAAATATGACTAACTCCATTTCACAAAGCCAACCTTTTAAGGTCACTGTTTATCATACTAGATTTTTTGTTGCATTTCTTTAAAGTAATAATTTGGTGATAAAAGGAAGTCAGAAAATCTCACTCTTGCATTTTTTCTCAAATGTTGATGATTTCCAAAATTTCCTCCATTACTTTTCAATATGTTGCCCCTTTATATTCTCAGACACTACCATAAGGTCTACTATGTCTAGGTAATATAGATTTTGGTTCCCAGCTCAAAAAAAAATTATTTCCTTAGTTACATCTATTTGCTCACCCAATATTTCATACACAACACACTTCCAAAACACGTTTCCAGCTACCTCTTTCATCACACCTCTCACATTTGCCATCTACCGAAGAAAAAATTCTTTGGCGTCTGCTTGGGGTTTAAAATTACTTATGGAAACACTCCCAAGCAAAAATCGTAAATATTCTCAATTTTATTGCATATTTGGAAGGCATACATATGCCCTCCCACTGTTTCCATGTGAACTGATTATCCAATCTCTCTCTTCCCAATGTTTTATAGTCTGCTCTGATTGATTCCTGTAATTACTGAGCAATATCCTATATGCCCTAAGAATTACCCACTTTTTAATGGCAGCTTCTGTTCTACATTCAACTGAAAACTCTATCAAAGCAGGTCTTTCACTTAGGATTACCTATCCCCTTCTCTTTGCCTATACACAGATATCAATCCCTGATAGGGAAGGCAGTCTCTAGCCTGCAGTCCAAATGTCTTCTTGGCTTCTTCCTATTCTATAGCCTTTCTCTCTAGTTATCTACTCCCTACTGGCTCCTTTGCCAGTTTCCTCCAGCAAATTCCAGCCACCTCTTTCTTATTCTATGTACTCCCTAATTTCAGTAATTCTTATTGGCAAAATCTCATTTCTCCATTCTCCTGTTAGTTTAGTTCTTAGAATAGTTTCTGCTACTTTACAAATAAAATATTCTGTATGGTTGTTATTCTCCTTAAGGATCTGTGACCAAAATCCCACTCTCTACTTATTTCTTGAATTTCCCCTCATGCTTCATCAGCATCCTACATTTGCCTTAACTGTGTAGCTCTAAAATATCCCTACAAATCAGGGGCCACCTTGTTCCACTGGAAGGATCAACTTATCCAAATGGACCCTTGCCCTCTTCCTCTCCCAGATAAAAATTTTCAGCTCTTTATTAATTACTGCCCACAACTTCTCCTCTAGTTGATAACAATATGCCTGGCCTGTACATAAAACTAAATTAACTAAACATTTTCATTGTTCGCATCTTACTACCCATACCCATAAACAAGAGCTTCTCGTTTCTCAGTTTTGCATTATCTTTTGTTTAGTCTCTTTCCACATACCTTTACCTGCCATTACAGAATCCATTTAATTCATTCTTCTCAACACTTCATTTCATTATGTCTGCAAATATGAATTGCTGAACCAATTCATGTATGGGTACATAATTTACAGCTATAACCCTTGTTTTATCTTCATTAATTTTACATCTTGAAAAGACTTTTGCAGCAAAATGTTCCACAACACTGAGATGTCTTTTTCTGGTTTTATCAGGTATAGAATAATACTGTATGCAAAGAAAAACAACTTTTCTTAATTACCATACCAATTATCTAATTTCTGTGTCACTTATTTTCTTTGCCAATGGCTCTAAATATAATGCAAATAAAATGGAAAGAGGACACCCCCTGCCTGGTTGCTCTGTTCAGACTCAACATATGAGAAAGGAATCCTCCCACTTTAATTTTTTTGCCTCCAATCTCTCATATAGCCTACTAATTAATCTTATTATTGTATCAGGGAATGCAAATGCTTCCCATTGCCCTAACCAGCTTACTCTGTCAAAAGCTTTGCTCTGCATCAAGACCCACCAACAACAGTGGTATTTTCTTACATTCTGCTACCCTCTGGATCATCATACTTCTATTAATGTTGTTAAATGTTTGCCTCCCCTCCACAAAACCACACTGATCCACAGCTATCAATGTTTGCAACACCTCTGCCATTCTTTTAGCTATTATAGACATAACTACTTTATAATAGTTTAAAATTGAAATGGACCTATTCGAAGCTTGGTATGATGAGTCTTTACCATCTCTTGGTATCACATCCATTGCAGCTTTCTTCCAGGGGTTGGTGCTTCCCCACTTTTTAAAATACTGTTAAATAAAACCTTCCAGATCTATATCACTTTCTTCCCTCCCAGCTTCTCTCTGGATCCACTTTATTAAGCAGTCACCTGTTGTGTGTCCACCAAAATTATAACGTCCATCAATGTTAAAGGAGAATGATGCAAAACGATATTTGATGCAATAATATACAGTATTGTACAGCTAGCTAACTATTTTGTGAAGGAAGATGTGCAAAAACACTCACTTATATGTGCACTCCTGGGTCTACACTTCAGTAGACCAAACTTTTACTTATCCGACACTCACTTGCCCTAGACAAAAGCATTGACAACTACAGAAGACCGACATCCGGAACACAGAAGGTAAGTAACCACTTGGCCATCCCGAACAAAAGCAATTAACGAAACTAAACCCACTGATGTGGGAGGCTTTGCCCCCCACCCCTGTAACTAAATATACTAACTTCAAGATCGCACTACCACGAGGAGTAAGGGGCAAAGTTCAGCAGTATGGCCAAGCGGTTACTTACCTCACATTTGAAGTCAGTGTTCCGTATGTCGGTTTTCTGAAGTTGTCGGTGTTTTCGTCTGGGAAACGGCAGTGTCAGGTAAGTAAAAGTTCGGTCTACTGAAGTAGACCTGCACTCCCAGACTATGAAGCAGTGAGAATCAGTGCCGGACTAGTTGCCATGAAGCACATATCCCTTTCACTACAGATGAGGGTACAGAAAGATTTCAGTGAGTACATTACAACTCACAATTAATTATAACCACATAATACAGCAGTACATAGGGAACCAGCCATAGCTTTACACACTAAAATGGTCACTACTTTATGTCACATTTTTTTTTGTGGGGGGGTCTCTGCATTTCCTATTTAATACACTTGTTAGCTAAAGTCCATTACAAACAGTAACTTCCAGCAGAATAGACATATCCATAACCCACACTCCAAGTGTAGATCTCGTATACTACAATTTTCAGCTGTTAGAACCACTTACCTAGAGATCACAATTTTTCTAAAATTAACAAGGCATAAAGTAAAACTCATACTAGTAAAAAGGCACCTAAATGCCTTGATTGCTTACTTAAATCATGCAATATTACAGGACAGAACTAAATAAATAGAAAACTTTTAGCAGCCAATACATGCAATATGCTAAAAGAAGTAATTTGTATACATCAGTAAACAAATTACAGCTAATACATATCCCTACATTATTTTACCTGAAGTGCCTCTAGTCGAACAGGAGAAGGCTCATAGGAACAGCTAGATGTAGTGTTTGTATCACTATCAGAATGATACTCTTCTCGAGGCAACACAATAATGGTTATGCACTGATGAACCAACCAACATGGTTCGGATGGCAAAACTTCCAAATTGTCCTTAGAATGCCCATCGAGTTCTAGAAGTTGAGGTTTCCTCCACCATTCAGAGTCATTCAGGTGACGTGGGGTTGCTGAACCACTATTAAGAAGCCCTGATGAGCTAGGTTGTTGTAATAACAGTTGTACTTCTGGTAAAGGAGCTTGTGCGGAAACTATAGCTCCAAGCAAAGTGAGGCTGGAGACCCTGACATTGACATCTGCAAAGCAAAACATATATAATTAACAGGCTTCTTTGCAAATGTATAAAATAAAATCACTTTATATGTTAAACACTTGTTCTCCAGCAATACATGCTAGCCTCTAATTCACAATCCATGTTACACAAATTTTCCTTGCATACAAAAAATATTTCATGGCCCAAGAATATATTGATAATGTAAGGTATGAACAGCAGAGGGGCTAAGGTATTTCATCTACTCCTTTACATCAATAAACAGCACTTATGTTCTTCATAAGGAAACCTAGGAGAAATCTCCTCCATCAGAATGAAGCATGACAGATTATCAATGATTAAAGTGTTTCCTATAGCAATTCCAATGAAGGAGGGGGGTGGGGAGACAGGCAAGCCAGTCTGGTTGTCAGAAAACTATGCGATACTAAGGACTCACCAAGATGTTCTCATCATCATCATCTTTCGGCTTTTCCCGTTAGGGGTCGCCACAGTGGATCATCTCTTTCCATTTCTTCCTATCCTCTGCATCTTGCTCTGTCACACCAACTGCCTGCATGTCCTCTCTCACCATGTCCATAAACCTTATCTTAGGCCTTCCTCTTTTCCTCTTACCTGGCAGCTCCATCCTTAGCATCTTCTTCCCAATATACCCATCATCCCTCCCCAGCACATGTCCAAACCAAAGCAATCTTATCTCTCTTGCTTTGTCTCCAAACTGTCCAACATGAGCTGACCCTCTAATATACTGATTCCTAATCCTATCCATCCTAGTCACACCGAGTGCAAATCTTAACATCTTTAACTCTGCCACATCCAGCTCTGACTCCTGCCTTTTTGTCAATGCCACTGTCTCCAACCCATATAACATAGCTGGTCTCACTACTGTCTTGTTGACCTTCCCTTTCACTCTTACTGGTACCAGTCTGTCACAAATCTTGCCTGACACTCTTCTCCACCCTGCCTGTACTCTCTTCTTCACCTCTCTTCCACATTCACCATTACTCTGAACTGTTGATCCCAAGTACTTAAACTCGTCCACCTTTACCAACTCTACTCCCTGCATCCTCACCATTCCTCTACCCTCCCTCTCATTTACACACATATATTCTGTCTTAGCCCTGCTGACCTTCATTCATCTGCTCTCTAGAGCATATCTCCATCTCTCCAGAGTCTCCTCAACCTGATTCCTACTCTCACTACAGATCACAATGTCATCTGCAAACATCATAGTCCACGGGGCCTCCTGTCTGATCTCATCTGTCAACCTGTCCATCACCACTGCAAATAAGAAAGGACTCAGAGCTGATCCTTGATGTAATCCCACCTCCAACTTAAATGGATCTGTCACTCCCACTGCAGTCCTCACCGCTGTCACACTACCCTCGTACATATCATGTACCACTCTTACATACTTCTCTGCCACTCCCGACTTCCTCATACAATACCACAACTCTTCTCTAGGCACCCTGTCATATGCTTTCTCCAAGTCTACAAAGACACAATGCAACTCCTTCTGACCTTCTCTGTATTTCTCCAACAACACTCTCAGAGCAAACATCGCATCTGTAGTGCTCTTTCCTGGCATGAAACCATACTGCTGATCACTAATCATCACCTCCCTTCTTAACCTAGCTTCTACTACTCTCCCTCATAACTTCAAGCTGTGACTGATCAATTTTATCCCTCTGTACAGTTACTGCAGCTCTGCACATTACCCTTATTCTTAAAGATAGGTACCAAAACATCTTTTCTCCACTCCTCAGGCATCCTCTGACTTTCCAAAATTTCATTAAACAATCTAGTTAAAAATTCCATTGCCATTTCTCCTAAGCACCTCCATGCTTCCATTGGGATGTCATCTGGGCCAACAGCCTTTCCATTCTTCATCCTCTTCATAGCTGTCCTTACTTCCTCCTTGCTAATCTGTTTCACTTCCTGATTCACTATCCCCACATCATCCAACCTTCTCTCTCTCTCATTCTCTTCATTCATCAGCCACTCAAAATACTCTTTCCATCTACTGAACACACTCTTCTCTCTTGTGAGTACCTTTCCCTCACTATCCTTTATCATCCTTACTTGCTGCACATCTTTCCCAGCTCTGTCCCTCTGTTTAGCCAATTGGTACAGGTCCTTTTCTCCCTCTTTAGTGTCCAATCTCTCATACAACTCTCCATACGCCTTATCCTTAGCTTTCGCCACCTCTCTCTTTGCCATGCGCCTCATCTCCTTACACTCATGTCTACTTTCTTCATCTCTTTGACAATCCCACTTCTTTTTCGCCAGCCTCTTCCTCTGTATACTCTCCTGTACTTCCTCATTCCACCACCAGGTCTCCTTGACCTCCTTCCTCTGTCCAGATGTCACACCAAGCACCTTTCTAGCAGTCTCCCTTACTAGTTCTGCTGTAGTTACCCAGCTATTCGGTAACTCTCCACTGCCTCCCAGTGCCCGTCTTAACTCTTCCCTAAACTCCACTTCACAATCACCCTTTTTTAACTTCCAGCATTTAATCCTTGGGACTGCTTTCACACTCCTCCTCCTCTTCTTGATCACCAACGTCATCCTACAGACCACCATTCTATGCTGCTTAACTACACTTTCCCCTGCCACCACTTTACAGTCTCCAATCTCCTTCAGACTGGCCCTCCTACATAGGATATAATCCACCTGTGTGCATCTTCCTCCACTCTTGTACATCACCCTATGCTCCTCCCTCAAGATGTTCTACAGTGGTAAAATTCTTAGCATATGCACATACACAAGAGCAAAACCATGAAAGCCATGGCTTTTAAATGCCATCCTCCCTTCCACACCAGACCACAGTTAGTTGCTGTAGATCTCAAACCCTCTAGACAAGCATGTCTGATGATGAATGGAGACAAAAGCTTGGTATCTCCCACACTGCTAGCATACAATATGCAAGGGATACAATCTGGTCACAAATATATCTGAAAACAGCTATGAATATCACTAAAAAGACAGGGTTTCATTTCTGCAAGAAAAAGAGGTACGAGGAGAAAAAATAAAAGACACAAAGGCAAAAAACAGTGAAACAAACATAAACCCCCTAAAATTATTATAAATGAAACAGAAATCAGAAATTAAAACAAAGATCACACCGAATAACTTCATGACATAATACCAGTTTCGTCACATTACCATTAATGTACTGACCTTATGCTGCAGGTTAGTGCTACTCCAACACCACAAACTACAGGACTTTAGCCACCCCCTCCCCCTAAAATGTTATTCTCCACAGGTCAGACATTTTCCCCATTATATTATCCCTGTTCTTCACTTTACCAAATACCTTAGTTTTACAGTTATGTTAGGCAGTACCAATGCTCCAGTGTCAATTAAATGGTTAATACTGTATTTTACTCAGACTTCAAAGATGGTTGCACACTGATCAGTAAATTGACTAGACCTCTTCCAGTGTGAAAAATGAGAACTTGTTAAGAGTGTCAGGAAAACGTTATCAGTTTAGACAAAGTTCAGCTACTGGCTATTAATTACACTGTCTGGATATCAGCAATGTAGAAATTTAGAAAAAGCAAGAGAAAATATCTTCTATTTCTAGATATCGTAAATAGCCTTGCACCTCCTAGAAGGAAGAGACTAAAAACAAATAATGCAGTCTGTCTACCTAAAAAGAGTAGTATACAAATACAGGATCGTGAAAAAGCATGGAAATGTTGTTGTTGTCATTTGTCTTTTCGGCTTTTCCCGGTTAGGGGTCGCCACAGCGGAACTCCAGTCCACTAATGATTGGCAGTAGATTTTTTATGGTGCTGAGTTGCCAGCCCGATGCACAACCTTTAGCGAAGGCACGCCCATTCACGCATGTCTTTCGGAGGCCACTCGACCGCGGGGAGGACATGCAGACTCCACACTGGCAAAAATATAAAACACCTCAATATCTTGAAAACTTCAGAATGCTTCTCAATCATACTAGAAAGCAAATAAACGAAGACAAAAACTATACTATAATAACTTTCAGAATAATACTAAATACAACCCTAAAAATTTTGGGCATCCATTAAAGAAATCTTGCATCTTGGCCAAAAATTCAACCCAAACCCCTCTCCTGATAACTTATTTTATAGTATAGCATTCTCTAATCAAGGATTCCCCAACATCTAATCCTAATCCTGCCCAACAGCCACATATCACCACATCCACTTTCACCTTCAAACCTGTGCCTATGTCCTATATAAAACTACTCAAACTTAAACCAGGCTCTTCTTTAGCTGATGACCTTCAAATTACTAAATTATAGCAGCCAACAGCATTGTCTATCCTGTCTCAATCCTTATAAATAGGTTAATTCAGGAATCCCATGTTCCTTCTCTCTGGAAAAAGTCACATAGTATCCCTCTGCACAAAGGAAGACATTCAATAGACATTAATAACTTTAAACCTATATCAATCTTATCTCCCCAAGCTAAAATACTTGAAAATGTACTCAGAAACAATTGCTAAACTATCTCCTGTAGGAAGAACTCCTATCCCCTACACAACATGGCTCGGTCCTTCCCATAGTACGACCACTGCCCTGCTAACCTATATTGATATTGTCAATAAAGATAATGGCAAACTAGTCTCTTCCTTATTTCTAGATTTGTCTAAAGCTTTCGACCTAGTTTGTCGCAGCAAACTTCTACTTCAAATGTCCTCACTAGGTCTCTCTCAGCCCACCCTTCTGTGGTTCAAAAGCTACCTGTTCAACAGGTATCAGACAGTAAAATCTCACTCCACACTCTCTCCTTACCTCTCAGTCATAACTGGTGGTACCACAAGGCTCTATCCTTAGTCCCCTCATCTTTAACACTTCACCAACATCCTCTCCACATCCATGTAACATGCCACCCTAATACCATATGCAGATGATTCCACTCTAATTTGCACATTTGACAAAACATTAAACCTTCAAAAAAATTACTCAGGAAGCCTTAACACACACTGAAACATGACTTTGTAACTCACAAACCATATTCAACCCAAAAAAGACCAAACTACTACTTTTTTTCCTCCAAATCCCTCACTCATGAAAAAACAAAATTTAAAGTCCTCTCTCTTGATACCACAAACACTGAAGTCACTTCTCATTGCAAATTATTACGGGTGATAGTAGATGAACATCTTACATTTGAACTGCATATACATAAAGTACAGTTTTGTACCTACCACAAATGTAGATGTCCGATAGATATGCAACTGCAGTCATAACATATGGGTTGTCCTGCCTCAGGCAGCCCTCGGTCGGCCGAATTCCAAAGTCTGGGTCCGGCGTCGGCTGGTGTCGCCTCCTCTCCGATGTCACAACGGCTGGAGTATAAAGGCATCGGCCGACGCCATCTTCTTCAGTGTTTCTTGCCCCAGATGCCAGGTGCCCTCCTAGGAAGGCTAAATTTGGTGAATGGATAAACAATTCCAGACATGCACAACAGTAATAAACAGATACACCATAGGAGATACCCCCAGCTAAAAGGAACAGGGGGAATGGACCCATAAAGAAAGAAAAGAGGGGAAGGAGGGAGGGAAAATCCGACTGCAGTTGCATATCTATCGGACATCTACATTTATGGTAGGTACAAAACTGTACTATGTCCTTCAAGAATGCAACTGCAGTCATAACATATGGGTTGAATACCATAGCCAAGCTGGGGGTGGATGGTGCTAAGAAAAGGAAGGTGTAGCTAAAATGCCCTGCAGGACTGCCGAAGCAAAGCCTGCTCGGGATCTTGAGTATAAAGGCAGGTTGTAGTGTTTGGTAAATGTATGCACGGAGCTCCATGTAGCAGCCTCTAGAATGTCCTTTGTAGCCACTCCTCTTAGGAAAGCTGTGGATGTGGCTATAGCTCTGGTGGAATGTGGCCTAATATTGGCTGGCACACTTTTTTCATGGTAAGAATAGCAGAATCTGATGCAGTGACCAATCCATTTTGAAATTGTTTGCTTGGAGATTGCTTTTCCTTGTATTCCAGCAGCATAGGCTACAAACAGCTGGTCAGACTTTCTGGTGGCCTTAGTTCTGTCCAAGTAGTAGCGTAGTTGCCTGTGTATGTCCAAGGTATGCAGCAGTCTTTCCCCTTTATTTTGAGGATTGGGGAAGAAAGTAGGAAGGTGAATAGCCTGATTTAGAGACACCCTTGAAATTACCTTTGGCATGAAAGAAGGATTTGCTCTTAGGGAGACTCTGTCCTGATGAAAAATGAGGAAGGGATGTACTGCCATGAGTGCCTGTATCTCCGAGACTCTTCTTGCTGATGTAACTGCCAGTAGAAAAACCGTTTTCCATGATAGAAATTGCATCTCTGAGGTTGCTGCTGGCTCAAAGGGAGGAAAAGATAATTTTTCCAATACAAAATTGAGGTCCCATGCAGGTACTGGTTGTTTTCTGGGAGGCTTGATATTCTTTATCCCTCTCAGGAAATGCCTTAGCAGAGGATGTGAGAACACTGGTGGATCACAATTGTATCTTGCTGAGATTGCTGAGGCATGAATCTTTATGGAAGAATATGAGAGTCCAGAATGAAACATTTCTGCCAAGTATTCCAATATCTGAGGTATACTCAGTACTGTTGTATCCTGACCCCTGTTGGCAGCCCAGATGCTGAATCTCTTCCACTTGGCTGAATAGGTTTTTCTGGTGGACGGTCTGCGTGCTTCCAATAAGATGTCCTGAACTGCCTTGGAAAGAGTGGAAGCGGAAGGAGTTAAGGTAACCTCCAGGCTGTCAGATGTAATGTTTTCAGGTTTTGGTGAACAGTCCTGTAGTTGCGTTGTGTTAGGAGCAGGGGCCATAGGGGCAGAGGCCACGGTTTGGTCTGAGTTATGCTCAACAGCAATGGGTACCAGTGTTGCTTTGGCCAGTCTGGAGCTATCAGAATGCCTGTAGGTTGTTCTGCTTTGATCTTCAGGATTACCTTGATCAACAGTGGCAGAGGAGGAAATGCATAAATTTTTAGGGAATTCCAGCTGAAGGACAGAGCATCCGTTGTCCAGGCTAGAGCATGGTGGGTCCTGGTACAGAACTTTTCCAGGTGATGATTCGTGTGTGACGCAAAGAGATCTATGTCCGGTCTTCCCCATGTCTTTGTTATTTGTGAGAAAATGTGGGGATGCAGCATCCATTCGTGTGGATCCAAGAAATTTCTGCTCAGTTTGTCCGCCAGTACATTGTCCTTGCCTGGCACAAACTGGGATTGCAGGTGTATCTTCAAACTCAGTGCTTTTTCCCCAGAGAATCATTGTTAGTCTGCAGAGGGGTATGAATGAGTCCCTCCCTGCTTGTTTATATACCACATGACCGTGGTGTTGTCTGTCCTTATTAGTAAATGTCCTTGTTGCAGTGATTTTTAGAAACTCTCGATTGCATGCATCACTGCCAACATCTCTTTTTGGTTTAAGTGCAGATGTCTTTCCTTTGGTGTCCATTGACCTTGAACACATCTGCCCTCCATGTGCGCCCCCCATCCATGATCTGAGGCGTCTGTTGTAATTATTTGACCTGCTTGAGGTCTGTTGAAAGACATGCCTTTGTTTAATTGACTTGCTTGAGCCCACCACAAGAATTCTTTTTGCAGACATGGAATAAGTGGGATTACGTCCTCTAGGCTTTGGCTGTGTTGGGACCATAAGCTTTTCAAATACCATTGCAGCTTTCTCATATGAAGTCTTGCCAAAAGTATCAGAAGAATGCATGATGCCATGAATCCCAGGGCCTGCAGGAGTTTCCTTGCAGTCAGCTGGGAGAGCTGTGCTAGGCCTTTGAAGTACTCTGGTAACTGCTGTTGTTTTTCCTCTGTGAGATAGGCCATTTGTGTTTGTGTGTCCAGTTTGGCTCCTAGGAAAATAATCTGTTGGGATGGCAGTAGTCTTGATTTCTGAATGTTGACTGTGTACCCCAAGGCCTGTAGTAATTGCATGACACAGTCCAAGTTTTTTATTAAGGTTTGTTTGTTGTCTGCTTGTATGAGGCAGTCGTCCAGGTAGGGGTATATCTGAATTCCCTGGAGTCTGCAGTGTGCCACTACTGTTGCCAGGCATTTCGTGAACACTCTGGGCGCAGTAGATAAGCCAAACGGTAATGCTGAGAATTGATAATGCTCTGTCCCTGCAAGAAATCTGAAGTATCTTCTGCAGCTTTGTCTGATTGGGACATGCAGGTATGCCTCCTTGAGGTCCAGAGTGACCAGCTAAGACCCCTTGCCCAGCATGGGAAGGAGTTGCTGTAACGTCAGCATTTTGAACTTTGGCACAATGAGAAAGGTATTTAGAGTAGACAAGTCCAGTATAGGTCTCTATTTGTTTTCCTTTCTTGGGACAAGGAACAGTCTTGAATAAAATCCTTGGCCTTGTTCCTGAGGAGGTACCTTTTCTATTGCTTTTATACTTAATAGCTTTGAAACTTGAATGAGTGCCTCTGCCCTTTGAATGTGTGGCAGGTTTGGCATGCCTTGTCTTGTAGGTAAAGTATGGAAGTGGAATCTGTAACCCTTGTCTATTAAATCCAGAATCCAGTTGTCCTTGGTTAAGATATGCCAGTTTTTTGAGAATAAGGATAATTTTCCGCCCAAGGGTGCTTCTCTCTGAGCCCTTGTAAGCGGTATGAAAGTCAAGTCATTGTGATTGTCCTTGTGGTGCAGCTGGACTGGCTGCAGTACTCCTTTGATTTGTAGGTTGCCATTGGCGGCCCCTGTAGGAGCCTTGGTATTGCCCTCGGCCTCGGCCACGCCTGTTCTTTCCCCTTTGAAACTTGTCCGAGTCTGGGAAGGACCAATTCTTTGAAGGCCAATTTCTACTGAATCTGAGTGGCTGAACCTGGAGGAAATCCTTGACTGTCTGTACTGACTTAGCTTTTTCCTCAATGGACTTCAACACGTCTTGTGCATTAGCACCAAAAAGCTTCTGTTTTTCCAGAGGTGCATCAAGTAATTTTACTTTGACATGGTCTGGCAGTGGCTGATCTTTTAACCAAGCATGTCTACGTATCACAGCCCCAGTCGTAGCTGCCCTACATGAAGCCTCCAATGCATCATAACCACACTGAAGAAAATGATTGTTAACCTGCTGAGTGTTATGTATGTGATCCTGCAATGCCTTTCTATCAATAGGCTCAGGAGAGGCTAACTTTTTCTGTAAATCATCCAGTAAAAAATCCTGGTACTGAAACATATGAAAAAGGCAGTTAAGTGACCTCATGGCTAAAGTGGTAGAGGTATAAACATTTTTACCCCATCTCTCCATAGACCTAGCTTCCCTATCCGCTGGCAAAGGATTCTTGGCAGTGGAGGTAGCCACTCCCTTGGGACCTTGTGAAATAGTTTCTAAATCCACGGAGTGGGCCTTAAAGAGATGTTTGTGAGTGTCAGGGACTCTGTAATATCTGTCTGGCTTGACAGGAGCAGGGGGGAGAGAATCAGGATTAGCACTGGAGTCGGAGAAAACATCATCCAAAACATCCATCACAGGAGGAATAGCTAAAGGTCTGTGCTGGGGAAGCTTTAGGAAGGTACGGAGCCTTTTCCTGGAATCAGAGAATTCCTGACCCTGCCATTGGAAATGTTCCCTCATTGAGTGCAGAACTTCACCAAACGAGAAATCCTCTGGAGGAGAGGCAGAGGGAATTGATTCCTCAGCATCAGAGTCCTCATAGGCCTGGAAGGATTCTTCTTGAATATCTGAATGCTCAGAATCCCCAGAGGCCTCATCTGAAGAGAGGTGTTCAGTCTGCTCAGTTCTAGGCCTTTTCTCTGCAGGAGGCTGAGAACCTCTGTCTGGGTGAGGCTGAGACCCCCTGATGAGGGAAATAAGGTCTGCAGCCAGAGACATTATCTGCTTATCAGAGGAGGGGGCCTGGACAGCAGGTTTAGGATGGGCCTTGGCCTGGCTGGCGGCCTTAGCACGTGCAAAGGCCTTGATGGACATAGATGCAGGAGGCCTAGCAGCCCCACGTGCAGGAGTGACCTTGTCCACCGGAATGGTGTCGGGTAAATCAAGAACTTCGGTTTCCGGAGGAAAATCAACAACCGGCACCGGAGAGGTCTCCGGGACCGAAGGACGTGTTAACGCTGTGTCGTCGACCTGGAGCGGTTGAATTACCGCTTCCGCAGGGACCGAAGCACTAGCGGAGGGTCTAGGAGTAGTATCGGTAGAGGACGCGGGCCGAGGATGCCGGTCCCGGTCCTTCCGTTTTTTGGAAGATTGAGTTGTCGGTTGATCCGACGGCATGATATACGCAAAGGATTCGCCAAAAAAGTCTTCAGCAAATTCTGCCCGGCACCTGAGAGTGTGCTTATTAAAGCAAGCACAGGCAGCACAGGCCGAGACGTTGTGGTCTGGGCCCAGGCAAGGAAGACAGTAAGAATGGAAGTCCTTATGAGGTATTTGTTTACCACAAGACAAACAATTATTAACTTTCTCAATTTGTTCTGACATCGGCTAAGGCAAGAAAAAATGTTCCCCAACGGGGTACTTAGCTTTTAGATGACTTTGTACTGAAAACACAGGAGCTGACCGACCAGCACTTGCGAACTGCTTCTGCTTCGGGCACCGTGTGGCAAGAAAGACTGAAGAAGATGGCGTTGGCCGATGCCTTTATACTCCAGCCGTTGTGACGTCGGAGAGGAGGCAACACCAGCCGACGCCGGACCCAGACTTTGGAATTCGGCCGACCGAGGGCTGCCTGAGGCAGGACAACCCATATGTTATGACTGCAGTTGCATTCTTGAAGGACATCTGCATAAGAAAAACTCATAAAAAAACTAGGGGTGCTTAACACAGCCAAAAGCCTTCTCACTGACACAACTAAAAGTACACTGCCGCTACTTATCTCCTCCTAACTCTTCTTTATGATGCTCCGATCCTTAATAACCTCTAGGCTTCATAAATTTAAAACTTGAACAATGCTATAACAAAGTTGATAAATTTGCAGCAAATACACCTTTCAGAACCCACCACTGTATAGCACTAAAAAGCCTAAATTGGTTAGAAGTGCCTCATCAACTAACATATAAAAAGCTTCTTACCACGTACAAGATTATCGAGCATCCATTTGCCTGTCCAGCACTAAAAATCATTCTACACAACAATGTGCCTAGTCGGTCATTGCAATCCAATGATCAAAAGCTCCTGTCTGTCTACAGACCTAGCAAATCTGCTAGGCATTCTATGTACTCCTACAAGGTTGCTAAGGCCTGGAACTCCTTACACGTATCCATCAGGACAATACCCTCCCTCCCATCTTTCAAAGCCACTCTGAAAGGCTTCCAAGCTAAAAATCTGGCTAAGTTCTTGCTCAAAACCAGGATAAACTATATCTCTAAATGGGAACAAGTACCTTTTTCATTCCTTAAATAGCCTTACTCTCCCTTCTTCACTTACTTTGTTACTTCTGTCAGATTCTCCTCCCCAACTTTCTCTTTATATATACCACAAGCCTGTTTTTCCCTTACTTCATATTGCAATTCATATTTGTATTACACTAAATTACCGGTGGTGGTGCTGCGGTAGCGTTGTCGCCTCACAGTAAGATGTTGCCTTGTTCGATTCTCAGCTAGAGCATCTTCTGTGTGGAGACATGCGTGAATGGGCGCACCTTCATTGAAGGTTGTGCGTCAGGGCTGGTAACTCGGCACGTAAAAATCCACTGCCAATCGTTAGCGGACTCGAGTTCTGCTGTGGCGACCGCTAACCGGGAAAAGCTGAAAGACACAACAACAACCTTTAATTTCTCTATAAACTATTTAAAATTTCTCTAAATATTAAATGATTGTCATATAACTGGCATTGATTCTCAACCAAAGTTTTTATATTATGTCTAACTTGTTAAACTTATTTAAACTGCAGATGTTTTTGTTTTATTTTTGAAAACTGTAACATTGTTCTTAAAATGTTTTGTAATAATTTGGAGCTTTTCTCTCCGGGCCTCCATTGAAAATGGGCTTCTACCCAGTTGGACTTTCCCAGTAATCAAATGTCAGAAAATAAGTAAACAAAATCAGCCAGAAAACTAGAAGAAAAGGCTAGGAAGACCCTTGCAGTTGTTCAGCAAGAAGTACTTTACATTTCAGTTTTAGTACAAGAGATGGCTTCGAGCAATTTAGAGGAAGAAAAATCAAATACACTTGGAGGAATTTAAAATAAATAAATTGTTACTGGACTATATAGAGTCAAACAACAAAAGGCAAGAAAAAAGATGTTTTAAGTAGCTATTAAGATGAATGTACAAAACTGCAAGAATCAAAGACTAAAATGAAGAAAAGACTGACTGAATAGGCACACACAGAAAGACTGAGATTTTTCTGCTATAGAAGAGAAACTGGAAGGAACAGACTATATTCATTTTATTAAAGCACTAATAATCAACTATACTGGTGTCCCACAGAAACATTTGTTAACTGAAAGGGCACATCATATGAATACTCATAATCTGTATTACTAAAGATGCAATCATACCAGCAAAAATACAAATATATGGTAGAAGGGAAAAGCATCAAAAATTGTAGGCACCTAAGTCCTTGCAGGGGATGTTGAGAGGCTGATGCGAGAGTCAACTTGCTATATCCAGCGGTCTTCACAATAATTTTTCCTGGAGAATCAAAGGCATTTTTGGATGCAAAACAGTAGGTTTAACAGACAAAAAGTGAGCCAATAACATGAAAGGAACTCTGCTTCTTTAACTTCTGAAAATAACAAAAAATGTACAGCGACTATGATAGCAAAACCTCTTCCATTTTTCCAAAAGAAAATGCTTGTGCTGCAGAAAAAAGTTGCTGACTTAAAAGATTTAGGAGTAAACTGGGCTTGAGCCAGAAATTGATGTTGAGAGGTTGAGATAATCAAGAACAAGGCGAACAACAGCATGAAAGCAGTGAATAAATGACAGAACTGTAAAACATCAGTCCCGTTACATATAATTTATTAACATGAATTAAGATTCTGAAAGAAGCAGCAGAAAAAGATTTGAGGTTTGTTGACTGTATTAAACTGATAGAAATTTAAAGCATAAATCCTAATTTCTGTCAATAATATTTAGGAGGACACTGAAGGGACTGAAGATATAATTGATCTTAATTGTATAAAAAATGTCATGATGAAAATTACATATTATATTATCAGTTCTTTGTAGAATGCAGCCAGAATAAATTTAAATGGGACATGGAGACTTTTTATCAGTGACTGCTGTGAATACTAGTGAAAATACTTTTTCATAACTGCAATATACCCAATGTACACTATAACAAAACAAGAAAGGCTGGAAGCAGCAAGTTAATATTAATATAAAGTTGTGATCTTTAGCAGACGGGATATAAAATTGCACTATTTGCATTACATGTAGAATTAAAAGATATTTTCCCATTTTACAAAGGTGGATGCCTAATGCCCTTACCTTTAAGGTATAAACAAGATTTTTTAAAGAAAAGAGGATTGCAAACAGCAGAAATGATGAAAAGCATGAAAATAGTATTTTTTTTCTTATATTTGCAAAGTTATTAGCCATTTATTTTTCCATTAGCACCTGCTCTTAGCCAGAGACAAGTATCAAACAGATGCAAGTAATTAATCATTAGAGGACTGACCACTGTGTTATGACTGAAAGCAGTAAGGGCTCTTTCTTCACTATACAAAGTTACTAGCTGTTTTTTCATTAGCTAATGCTTTCAACTAAGACAAGGGGGTCTGCAGGTGAAACAAGTGAAAATCAAAAGATCTAAACAATCTAGCAGTTGGTGCACAGGGTTAAGGCTCTAAGCTGCACTTCCTGTGGTACAGCGTTTGATACCCTCAGCCCTCAATTGCCACCTGTATGACCATGAGCAAGTCCCTTACCCAAACACGGCTCCTGGGTCACCCCTGCAAAGGGACTGTGTCCAGTGGGCCTATGTGGTTAACAAATGGGTATTGTTGTTGTTATTATTATTATTATCATTATCATGTTCTGCATAAGATATATAAAGTACAACACAAGTAACTCAAAGGGAAACCAGAAGGCAGTTCAGTGAAAATAAATGAAGTCTGAAAGCATGGGAAGTGAATAAGTATACAAGAGTTGCCTCCCCCAGCAGCTTTAACCTATTAAATAAAACAGTACGCAATTTATTTAGAGTATAAAGTACACTTTTTCTTAAGGTAGAAAAGTTAAAGTTTACTGAACACATGCAAGTTGTTTTTCATATCTGACAGGGGTATAGAGATAAAGACAGAAAGCAATATATGCAACTGAGCACGGTTAACCCTAACTTTAGAATAGGTAATACCTGAGGATGCAGCCAATGATTTGGGGCAAATGCTCCAACTTGGTAGGATAAATTTTCTTTTTGGAAAGAGTATATATTTTGTGCGTTTGTTGTGAATTAAAGGGGTTAGGGTTTTGAAAATGTATTTAGTTTTTATTTTATTGCTTTCACTGAAGCAAAAGTCTGGGAAAAGTGACATGGGTTCAAACAGATATTAGAAGAAGCTATTATGTATAAAATCAACCTAGCAAACATGAGTGTGTGCATGTAAACTACATGTTGGGAACAGATATTCAAAGGAACAAGCGTGGTATCACACCACAGATACCAGTATGCTTATATCATAGTCCATATGCATGTTAATGACTTGAGACATACTTTCCTGGACTATGGGAAAAGGAGACACTGTTCATCTCTTTCTGAATGTGTGTCTCAAGCAGGTACATGCCTTGCACTAAACAGCATTCTACTTTCACCATGGATGATGCCACAATAAAAACAAATAATGACTGACTTCAATAATTGGTTTAGTTTCTGGTGTCTTTCCTGGGGGATTCAATATTTGTCATAATGAGAGGACATGGTAGGCAAACCATGTTGATTTGCAAAGGATGGTCTTCATCTGTCTCCCATAGGCTATCAAATACTGGCTAAAACATTACCCATCCCATTAGAGACTTTTTTAGGCAATGCCAAATTGACAAACCTACTGATATATCAAATAAAACCCACAGAAACCTAAAGGTGCTACTGCTCAATGCTAGAAGCCTAAACAAGAAACTCCACACCCTACAAGCTCTCCTCACTCATGCGGATGTAGATATCTGTGCTGTTACAGAGACATAGTTTAAAGCCACAAAAAGTACTCTGGTAGTGCAAGGCTTCAGTGCTTCACATACCTTTAGAACATCAACTGCATAAACAGGGCAAAAGGTGGGGGAGTCTCAAATCTCCATTAGCAACATGAATATCTCTAGGTTGGTTTAACAGGAGGATGCCTTGTAATTTATCCATGTACAAATCACCACAGAAAAAGCTCCATACTATATCCTAGCAAGCTATAGATCACCCTCTGTGTTCCCAGAATCCCATGGATCATACCACGACCTATTGGAGACATTCACCATTAAACCAAATCCCCAACTATTGAGGGACTAACTATTCATCTATAGATGGGAAACACACACTGCCTCATACTAACAGGTACAACAATTCCTGGACTTTAACACAAATACTCTTGACCAGATAGCACGCACACCCACCCACCAGAGGGTCAAACGCACTGTACCTTGTACTCAACGTTATGGGGCATTGCTGCCCACCCCCCCACAAGTGTCACACCCTCACTGATGAGGGAGGGCCACAAAGCTGTCTCTTTCAAAATCAAACTTAGCTCAGTAACCACACCAAACCCTGTAACAGTTAGGAACTATCCCAAAGTAAACTACATCCTATTAAGTGATGGTATGCCAAAATTCAATGCCCCACCGAACATTGAGTTCAAAGCAAACTATATGAAATTGTTCACAAAGATCCTGTACAGCCATGTAAATGGCTGTATAGAGGTTGATGCATCTACTAGATGCAAGCCCAAAATAAACTCTAAAAACAAACCACACTGGTGGACTCCTGACCTTAATAGAGTATAAAATAAAAGGAAAAAAGTCATAGCTAAAACCAGGAAGAGCAACTTCCACAATGATAGGAGCTCACTAATTAAACCAAAAAGAAAACAAAGATGAAAAAGTCCAACAAGGCCAATTACGAGGTCGAGAAAGCCTCACAGGCTGAAGACAACTACAAGTTCTTGTACAACTATGTCTGATTCCTCAAAGGCAGCATATAACAGTGTGCTGAATTAGTGTTCAGTGATGCCACCTTCACGAGCAGAGTGACACACCCAATTTGCAGACTACCATATTCAGCTCTAACTGCATCCTGGACTCCCCCCATCTGCCTTTTTCCATGAAATATCAACTAGTATAACCCCCTAAATAGTGAGCAGGTCTTCACAGCACTCACTAAGGCCAAAATCACATTCTCATTGGGATTCATCAGTATTCTGGCATGCCTCCTAAATAGCTTGAACCATGACTTATAAGGACCACTTCAGTTACTTTTCAACTGTAGCCTCAAAAAAGGATTGGTACCATGAGAGTGGAGAACTGCAATGGTTATCACACTTCACAATGGTGGAGCATCAACCAATCCCAGAAACTATGGACCTACTGGTCTGACTAGTCTAGTATGCAAAGCCATGAAATGGATTATCATGGAAATTAAAAACAAAGACACAGGCAAGCTTCAGACACTGGACCCAACCCAGTCTGACTTTGCCAAGGGTAGGTCATCCATATTAAATAGAGTGGAAAGAAGTCCACCAAGGCAATGGATGAGAGAGAAATGGTTTATACCACCTACATGGATTTGGCTAAGGTGTTTGATACAGTACCCCACTCAGGCATAGCAGAAAAACACAACACACTATGCATAAATGCCTATATAACTCAATGGATTGCCAGCTGGCTCACAGCCAGGACCCAGAAAGTCAGGACTGGTAAGACAACCTCCACTAAGAGACTGGTAACCAGCAGGGTCTCTCAAGGCTCTGTGTTGGGACTGCTCCCATTTGGTATCTACTTCTCGGCAGGGGGGGAAGGCTAATGTCAAGGGCCTTTGGCTCACCAAGTTCAGAAATGACTGCAAACTGGGAGCTATCATAGATTCCCATGACACAATTATCTTAGAAGAGAGTCTAACATGGACAAATAACTGGTGCCAAACTAATGGATTAAAACTCAGTGCCAAGAAATGCATTATAGTGTCTTTTAGAAATGCATTATAGTGTCTTCTGGAAAATCTGCCACCCAGGCTAATTATTCTATTGATAAGACAACTCAGAATTGACCCAGTTGTCAGGGATCTAGTGTAGATGGTAATCTGGCCTTTGACCAACATGTGGCCAAGGTAGTAAGAAAATCATTTTATGTCAGCCATCTTATAAGTAAAAGCATAGCATCCAGATCCAAGGAAGTCATAGTGCCATTTTATTTAACCCTTATCAGACCCATCATTGAGTATAATGCCCCCTTTGGCATGCACCTAACCAGACATATGCAACAGTTGAAATGCATATAAAGGTTCCTTACCAGGAGAATCCAGGGCATAAACACACAGTCTTATATGGATTGCCATAAAGCACTATCTCTATACTCAGTCTCCTACAGGTTACTGAGAGGCCAACTATGCCTGGCATACAAGGCATCCAATGACCATCACTAGTACCACTAGATCCAAGGATTTCAATTTTTCTTGCGACATAAGACATGTTGGTGAGACATATGTGTTTCAGAGGATCCCCAGCCATGTGAATCAGAGTCCAGCCCTAAACCTATTTAAGTGTAACCTTGAACAATGAATGGGAAATCAGAAATGCATTCCTGGTCTGGCCTCCATGTCCCCGATAAACAGGGGCAGAGTGATACCCAAACTAACACACACCCCCACACAACCTCTAGAAACTTCCCAACTAACATACCCAGTCCTAATAAATGCCTATGAAAGACAGGGACACAATTGGGTTCAGTTGCATGGCTAGGCTAATAAAGGCCCTGGTGGTCATTAGCCTAGTATATACCTATGTATAATATGGGGGAACAATAGCTTTTTATCAGAATGGCTGCTTTGTCAATATTAACATGGAATATAAATGGCATTACAACTATTGCCAAAAGTAAAAAAATACTGCATTATATTAAGTACATGGTGCAAAGAGCAATGTTACAGGAGACAAACTTGGATAAAAATGAGCATGTGAAAATGACAAAGAAAGGACTTGAAGATGGACATTCAGTAGAGCATGACAGACAAATGAACATAGGAATAATATTATTTATTGCAAAAGGGACACAGATAGTGATAGAAGAGTGAAAAAAGCAATAAGGGTAGATTTCTGGTAGTAAGGGTTACTGAGGGGGTGGAGGATTACACTGGCATGTATTTACAGTCCATGTAAAACTACAATTATGAAACTTATGTGAATAAGGAGAGAAAAAATAATAATCTTTCAGCAGTGAATATTTATGGGTGGGGACTCATATCTGGCTTGTAACAGTGAGGATGTAGCAGAAGGACCTAGACGGGAAAATAAAACAAAAAAGGATAGACGTCTGAAGAATTATATGAGAATATTTGGTATGGAATATGTGAATTTAGTAGAAGGAAATCAAACATAATTTACATATTATTCCCCAAAACATTAAAAGGGTAAGATTGGATAGAAACTATATATCCACAGCACCACTGGCATTTAACTGAAAGCTTTGAAACCCATCCAATAGCTCTGTCAAATCATGTACCATTAAAAAACTAAGATAAAGATGTAAAATAATGATATAAAAATGAGAGATTGGAAGTTTTTCTACTTATCAGTTAGAGTTTTAAGCCACAGGTAGTATATATGACTTGAGAGTTATTAGGCGATACATATTACTTCAGAAGGAATAGCTAGTGACTGGGATAAAATGAAAATGGAATGCAAAAACATACTAGAAATAACAGAGAAAGAGACACGGGAAAGAAGTAAGATGAATTATTTAGAGATGTTGACAACAGCTGAAGTACTGCAGAAAAAACAATTGCAAAGTGGAGGAGAAAATAAGGAAGTATATGAAGATGTGCAAGTTTAAAAAGGTTGCTGCTAAGAAAGCATTTTTTGATAATGACTCTAGTGCATAAACATTTCACACAATGACTTAGACAACATAAAGTAAAAGAGTTGCAGCCACACTTGGGGAGCCTATGACAGAGGTAATATAGATATTTCATAAATGTTATGAAAATTTGTATAAAGCAGAGGAACTTGGAAACCAAGAAAAAGTTTAATGGAAGACTTATTACACCACAGTAAGAGGAAGATGAGGCTCTTCAATTAATAGCTAATACAAGAAGAAATGAGATAAAACATTTGTGTATAATCAACAGGCAGGTCTGTAATGGCACACCTGTGGAAATCTGTAAGTTACAAGGGGAGAAAGTGATAAAGATCTGGAAGGTTTTATTTAACAAAAATTTAAAGGGAGGATTACCAGCTTCCTGGAAGAAAAAGTACAGTTTTGTACCTACCATAAATGTAGATGTCCGAACTGGATAGCATCTGCAGTCATAACAACTGGGTTGTCCTGTCGTCAGAGGCAGCCCTTCGGTCGGCCGGATTCCAAAGTCCGGGTCCGGCTTCGGCTGATGTCGCACTTCACCCGACGTCATCTCTGTTGGTCTTCGGGTATAAAGGCATCAGCCGACGCCATTTTCCTCAGTGTTTCTTGCCCCAGATGCCAGTTGCCCTCTTGGAAGGCTAAATTTTGGGTAAATGCCAATGTTTCCAAAAAGATAGAAGGCAAACACAAAAAATAAGCATGTATGTACATATATACAAACAAATACACCATAAGAGACTCCCCGCCAGCTAGCTATTAGGAGGGTAAATACCCTAGGAGTACCACAGAGGGAAGGAGGGAGGGTAATCCTGACTGCAGATGCTATCCAGTTCGGACATCTACTTTTATGGTAGGTACAAAACTGTACTATGTCCTTCATGGATGCATCTGCAGTCATAACAACTGGGTAGAATACCATAGCCAACTAGCGGAGGAGGAAGAATAGATTATGGTGTGGATAGGATCCCTTGCAGTACAGCAGTGGCAAACCCTGCTCGGGATCTGGAATACAGAGGTAAATTATAATGCTTGGCAAATGTATGCACGGAGGTCCAAGTAGCCGCCTCAATAATGTCCTTGGTTGCCACTCCTCGTAAGAAGGCTGTGGTAGTGGCTGTTGCCCTTGTCGAATGAGGCCTTATGTTCTGTGGAATTGGTTTTCCATGAAAGGAGTAACAGAATCATATGCAATTTCCTATCCATTTGGAGATTGTCTGTTTGGAAATCGCTTTTCCTTCCCTTCCTGTTGCATAGGCTACAAACAGCTGGTCAGTTTTTCTGTTATTTTTTGTTCTGTCCAGGTAGTAGCGTAGCTGTCTATGTACATCCAAGGTATGCAGCATTCTTTCCCCTCTGTTTTGTGGGTTTGGGAAGAAGGTAGGTAGGTGGATTGCCTGGTTTAAAGACACTCTGGATACCACCTTAGGCATAAATGTAGGATTAGTCCTCATGGACACTCTATCTTGGTGGAAGATTAGGAAGGGTTGTACTGCCATTAGGGCCTGAAGTTCAGAAACCCTTCTTGCTGAGGTTATTGCCAGTAGGAAAGCAGTTTTCCACGATAGATGCTGCAGGTCTGCTGTTGCTGCTGGTTCAAAAGGTGCGAGTGTCAACTTTTCCAGCACAAAGTTCAAATCCCAAGCTGGCAATGGTGGTTTCCTAGGAGGTTTTACATTCTTGATCCCTCTGAGGAACTGCCTGAGTAAAGGATGTGAAAAGACAGGTGGATCAAAGCTGTATTCTGCTGAAATAGCTGATGCATGTATCTTGATGGAAGAATAGGACAGGCCTGTATGTAGAAGCTCTGCCAAATACTCCAGAATGTTAGCAATGTCTATATTGGACACATCTTTTCCTCTTTCAGCACTCCAAATGACAAACCTTTTCCATTTTCCTGCATAGTTCCTTCTTGTTGAAGGTCTGCGGGCTTCAAGGATAATGTCTTTAACCCTTTGGGAAAGCTCTGGATTAGTTGCTGCTATGTGATATTCCATGCAGTCAGTTGCAAAGTTTTTAGGTTTGGATGCATGATGCTGTAGTTGTTCTGGGTTAACATCAAAGGCATCAGGGGTATTGGCCATATTTTGTCCCGAGACATGCTCCTCAGCAATGGGTACCAGTGTTGTCTTGGCCAGTTTGGAGCTATCAGGGTTATCCTTGGACGTTCCTCCTTGATTTTTAGTAATACCTTGTGTATCAAGGGAAGAGGTGGGAATGCATATGCTGTCAGACCTTTCCAGCTGAAGGAGAGCGAGTCCACTTTCCATGCAAGTGGGTGGAACGTCCTTGTGCAGAATTTTTTCAGCTGGTGATTGAGAGGGGAAGCGAATAGATCTATCTGTGGCATTCCTCATTTCTTTGAGATGGCCTTGAAGATGTCCGGGTGTAGCATCCATTCGTGAGCATCCGAGGTGGTTCTGCTTAACATGTCTGCTAGAGTATTCTCCTTTCCTGGTACGAACTGGTAACTGGATGTTGTAGCTGAGCGCCAGGTTCCAAAGGTCCAAAGTCATTCTGCATAGGGGGTATGAATGAGTGCCTCCCTGTTTGTTGATGTACCACATGACTGTGGTGTTGTCTGTCCTTATCATCAAATGTCCTGCTTTGAGGAATGGTCTGAATTTTTGGATTGCCAGCTTTACTGCCAGCATTTCTTTTAGGTTGATGTGCAAATGGAGCTGGTCCTGTGTCCACAATCCTTGTACGCATTTGTCCAGCATGTGAGCCCCCCATCCTAGGTCTGAGGCGTCTGTTGTGATGGTTTGGCTTGCTTGATAGTTGTGGAAAGGTAGGCCTGGATGGAACCAAGATTATGCAGGATGCCATGAAGCCCAAGGCCTGTAGAACTTTTCTTGCTGTTAGCTTGTTCTGTTTTGTTAGTGCCAAGAAGTAAAGAGGGAGTTCTTTTTGTTTTTCTGCAGTTAGGAATGCCATTTGTTTTACTGTGTCCAATTCCGCGCCCAAGAATGTCCTTGTTTGGGATGGTATCAGCCTTGACTTTTGTAAATTGACTGTGTATCCCAGTGCTTGTAGCAAGTAAATGACCCTTTGTAAATCTGTTGTCAGCTTGCTTTTGTTGTCCCCCTGTAGCAGACAGTCGTCCAGGTATGGATAAATTTGGATTCCCTGTAGTCTGCAGTGAGCGATTACTGATGCCAGGCATTTTGTGAATACTCTGGGCGCAGTAGATAAGCCAAAGGGCAATGCTGAGAATTGATAGTGCTCTGATCCTGCAAGAAATCTGAGGTATCTTCTGCAAATTGGTCGTATGGGGACGTGCAGGTATGCCTCCTTGAGATCTAGAGTTACCAGCCAGCACTCCTTGCCCAGCATGGGAAGAAGTTGCTGGAGGGTCAGCATTTTGAATTTTGGGACAATGATGAATGTATTTAAGATGGACAGGTCGAGAATAGGTCTCCAGCTTTTTCCTTTCTTGGAACTAGGAATAGTCTGGAGTAGAATCCTTTGCCTTGTTCTGTTATTGGCACTTTTCCACAGCTCTCATCTTTGTTAGTTGCATTATCTGCTGTAGAGCTTCTGTTTTTGATTTGGAGGCAGGTTTGGCATTCCTCTTTTGACTGGTAAAGTGTGGAAGTGGAACCGGTATCCTTGGTCTATGGTTTGCAGAATCCACTTGTCTTTTGTGATATAGTGCCAGTTTTTGAAAATAAGGTTAATTTTCCGCCTAATGGTGCTGCTATTTGTTCCCTGGTAGGCGGAGTTAGAATCAAGTCACTGTGCTGTTGTAGTGGCAGTGGCTGTGTCTGTGCCTCTGTTATTACCTTGCCACTGTCGTCCTCTGTAGGCACCCCTCTGGATTGATTTCTGCCTCTGGGACGTCTATTCCTGCCCCTTTGGGATCTTGTGGAGTCAGGAAAGGACCAATTTTTGGCAGGCCAGTTCCTGCTAAACCTTGGGGGTTGAACCTGCAAGAAATCTTTAACTGTTTGTACAGATTTTGCCTTTTCTTCCATTTTCTTCATTACCTGCTGGGTAGGTGTACCAAACAAACTGGCCTTATCCATAGGTGCATCTAATAACTTAGCTTTAACATGATCCGGTAAGACCTGTTCCTTCAGCCATGCATGTCTTCTTATCACTGTGCCAGTCATGGCTGATCTAAATGAAGCCTCCAGTGCATCATAGCCACATTTTAAGGAATGGTTACTAACCTGTTGTATGTTATTTACCATTTCTAATATATATTTCTTATCTATAGAGTCATCAGAGGATAGCTTTTTAGTTAACTGATCAAGCATAAACTCTTGGTATTGTATCATGTGAAACTGACAATTTAAAGCTCTAGCTGAGAGAGTAGCAGAGGTGTAAACCTTTTTGCCCCATCTGTCTTAAGACCTGGCTTCCCTTTGAGAAGGAATAGGGTTTTTTGCTGTGGTCGAGGCTGCTGCCTTAGGCCCCTGGGATATGGTTTCGGGGTCCGCAAGTGGGGCCTTGTATAAGTGGTGATGAGTGTCTGGAACCCTGTAAAATCTGTCTGGTTTGACAGGGGCTGGAGGTAAGGAATCTGGTGCAGTGCAGACATCATTAAATGCATCGTCCACAACAGAGAGGACAGGAGGTATAGCTAAAGGCCTGTGTTGTGGTAGGTGCAGAAAAGTCCTAAGTCTTTTTCTGGAATCTGAGAAATCCTGTTCCTGCCATTGGAATTGTTCTCGCATGGCATGTAAGGTTTCCCCAAAGGAGAATTCTTCTGGTGGAGAAGCAGCTGGAATGGATTCTTCAGCATCTGAGTCTTCATAATTGGAGAAATGAGCCTCTGGCTGGTCTGTAATATCAGAGTCCTCCAGCGGAATCATCAGAGGACACAGGCTCGGGGGCTCTGCTCTAGGTCTCTTTTCTGGGGCTGAGAGGCCCTGTCTGGGTGAGATTGAGATCCCCTAATTAAGGATATTAAATCCTCTGCCAGAGTAAGCATTTGTGAACTAGAAGTGGGCCTAGTAGAGGGGGGCTTAACAGGCACTGATTTAGTAGATTTGGCTGCTTTAGCCCTGGCAAAGGCCTTAATAGACATGGCTGCAGGAGGCCTAGCAGCACCACGTGCTGGGGTAGAGACATCCAAAGGGATGGTGTCTGATAAGTCACTAGTAACCACTGGAGGTAAGATTTCTGAGGCCGTTTCAAGTAAGGTAGCAGGAGCCTCAGTAGTAGTCATTGATTCAGCTGTGCTTTGATCAGTTCTCGGTTTCGCCGAAACCGAGACACTCATGGTTTGCTTAACCATGGTTTCGGCCGAAACCGCGGACCGTGAGTGTCGGTCTTTTTCTTTGCGTTTTTTAACAATCTGGGTAGTCGGAGGATCCGACGGCATAATGTACGCAAAATCTGAGGCGAAAAACTGTTCAGCAAACTCCGACCGACGCCTAAGCGTTCGTCGGTTGAATGAGGCACAGGCTGAACAGGCTGCTACGTCGTGGTCTGGGCCTAAACAAGGCAAACAGTAAGAGTGGAAATCTTTATGAGGTATTTGTTTCCCACAAGTTAAACAGTTATTGACTTTTTCTGACATCGGCTGAGGCAACAAAGAGTCCCCAATGGGGTACTTAGCTTTTAGAAGTCTTCGAAGTAGTATTCGGAAGTAGTAATCTCTGGATCTGACCGACCGGCACTTGCGAACAGCTTCTGCTTCGGGCGCCACGCGGCAAGAAAGACTGAGGAAAATGGCGTCGGCTGATGCCTTTATACCCGAAGACCAACAGAGATGACGTCGGGTGAAGTGCGACATCAGCCGAAGCCGGACCCGGACTTTGGAATCCGGCCGACCGAAGGGCTGCCTGACGACAGGACAACCCAGTTGTTATGACTGCAGATGCATCCATGAAGGACATCTGCTGTGGCTCTATTATCCACAGAGGGTAAAGACTCCAGATCCAACTTCATATATGTCTTTTTCAATTTTAAACCATGACTATGAACAGCTAATGTCTATATTCACTAACAGAATGCGACAGGTATTAAACAAAGTTAACAGATATAGATCAATGTGGGTTTGAGGAGGGGAGGCAAACATTGGACAACATTAGCAGAAAGTAAAACAAAAGCCATTCAGAACACGACAGCTGAATTTAAGGAACACAAGCTATTACAATATTACAAGCTTTCACAAATGCTTTTTCAAGTGCATCAATCACTAAACATTCAGGTCCCATTTAATACATGCAAAACATATAAAAGGCACATGATGTAGTCAAATGCAAACACGTGTTAAAAACAAATATTTAAAAATATCTATTTAAAGTGTATAAAATACTTGATTTATAATTATTAGTTATGTACTTACCATAACTTGGTATCTGTGTTGTCCTTCTCTCATTTTGCTTCACTGATAGGTCACAGATCCAATCTTCGGATCCAACTTGGACGCCTTCAACAAACTTTAGCTTCCAGGCTCAAGCTCCTCCCTTACCCACAAATCCTCTGCCCCCTAGCTATACCTCCTCAGATAGAGTTTGCTGCTGCTAACAAAAGTATACAGAAAAAAGGAAAACGAACCAAGCCTCAACCTGGAACATGGTTTCCAGCAAAGGTTTCTTCAGATCCTCTAAGAACCATACTTACTTCAGAAGGCGGGTGGCTAGGTGGGAAGGCGACGCAGAATGAGAGAAGGACAACACAGATACCAAGTTATGGTAAGTACATAACTAACAAATCTGATATTGTCCCTCTCATTCTGCTTCAATGATGGGTCAGAGACCCCAGCTACATGATTTCTTGGGTGGTCTCAAGGAAAGACATGCTGGAGCACCGAGGAGCTAAAAAATGTCCTGCTCCTGTAGATCATGTCCAACTTATAATGGGTCACAAAGGTATGAGACTTAGACCAAGTTGCTGCAGAACAATCATCAACTGGAACTCTAAATGAAAAAGCTGTAGAGGCAGCTACAGATATTGAATAGGCTTTTGGAGTGCTAGGTAATTTCAGACCATTTTTGTCATAAATGAAAGTTATGCAGCTGGTTATCCATCTAGCAACTGTCACTTTAGAAACTGCTCGACCCTTACGGTCAGAGGAAAAGGAGACAAACAGCTGCTCAGATTTTCTGAATTGTCTTGTTCTAAGTAGATAAAAACGTTAACTGTCTGTGAACATCCAAGGAGTGTAACATGTATTCTCCTTTGTTAGAATAATTTGGAAATAACACTGGTAACTGAATGCTTTGATTTATGTTAGACTCTGTGGCAACCTTTGGCATAAAAGATGGGTTAGTACGCAGGGAAACTCTATCTTGTGAAAAATTATGTATGGAGGTTTAGATGACAGTGCCTGCAACTCAGGAACTCTTTTTACTGAAGTAATAGCTATGAGAAAGACAGACATCCAGGACAAGAATTTCAAGTCACAATCATTAGCCAGTACAAAAGGCTTTTGGGTCAATGCTTGTAAGATTATAGTTAGATCCCACAGGGGGTGGGGTCTTTGATCGGAGGCCTAAGAAGAAAGACACCTTTGAGAAAAGCTTTATACATTCTAGCTGAAGCTAAAGAACCCGAAGGTAATCTTGAATGAAAACTGGAAATGGCGTCTAACTGGAGCGTAATAGTCACAAAACTAGAACCCTCTTTAAATAAGGTCTCAAGGAAAGAAAGAATAGAAGTAACAAACGCTGCAAAAGGGTCAATGTGATGATCAGCAGCCCAAATAGAAAATATTTTCCACATGCTTTTGCATACTTTTTTGGTGAAAGTTTTCTGAGAAGCTAGAATGATGGCTTTGACAGGCAAGGAAAACCTGGACCCACGGGCAGTCAATAGAACTGGAGAAACCAAGTGGTTAACTTAAGGGTGGGGAGATTCAGGTGGAGTCCTAGTTTAGGGTGATAAAGGAGGTTCAGTTTAGGTTCCAGTATCCATGGAGGATACTTTAGGTGAGACCAGAGAAAGGAGAAAGTACAGTTTTGTACCTACCATAAATGTAGATGTCCGATAGGTATGCATCTGCAGTCCTAACATATGGGTTGTCCTGCCTCAGGCAGCCCTTCGGTCGGCCGGATTCCAAAGTCTGGGTCTGGCCTCGGCTGATGTTGCACTTCACCCGACGTCATAGCTGCTGGGGTATAAAGGCATCAGCCGACGCCATTTTCCTCAGTGTTTCTTGCCCCAGATGCCAGGTGCCCTCTAGGAAGGCTAAATTTGGATAAATGCAAATAATTCCAAACAGTAGAGAGCAAAAAATATATATATATACATATATACAAACAAATACACCATAATAGATTCCCCCAGCTAGCTAAAGAGGGGTAAGTACCCTAGGAATACCACAGAGGGGAAGGAGGGTGGGTAATCCTGACTGCAGATGCATACTTATCGGACATCTACATTTATGGTAGGTACAAAACTGTACTATGTCCTTCAAGGATGCATCTGCAGTCCTAACATATGGGTAGAATACCATAGCCAAACTGGGGGAGGAGGCACTAAGATAAAGATGGTGTAGTTAAGATCCCTTGCAAAACAGCAGTTGCAAAACCTGCTCGGGATCTGGAGTATAAAGGAAGATTATAATGCTTGGCAAATGTATGCAAGGAGCTCCAAGTAGCAGCTTCTAAAATGTCTTTGGTAGCCACTCCTCGTAGGAAAGCTGTAGTGGTGGCTGTAGCTCTTGTGGAGTGAGGCCTGATATTTTCAGGAGTTGTCTTTCCATGAAAAGAGTAGCAAAATCTAATGCAATTTCCTATCCATTTTGAGATTGTCTGTTTTGAAATTGCTTTTCCTTGTATTCCTGTTGCATATGCTACCAGAAGCTGGTCAGTTTTTCGGTTGGTCTTAGTTCTGTCCAGATAGTAGCGTAATTGTCTGTGCACATCCAAGGTATGTAGTAGTCTTTCCCCCCTGTTCTGTGGGTTGGGGAAGAATGTAGGTAAATGAATGGCTTGGTTCAATGATACTCTGGAGACCACTTTTGGCATAAAAGTAGGGTTAGTTCTCAGAGACACTCTATCCTGATGGAAGATAAGGAAGGGCTGTACTGCCATTAATGCCTGTAACTCAGATACCCTTCTTGCTGAAGTGATTGCTAGCAGGAAAGCAGTCTTCCAAGATAAGAACTGTAAGTCTGCTGTTGCTGCTGGTTCAAAAGGGGGAAGTGTTAACTTTTCCAGCACAAAGTTGAGATCCCATGTAGGTAAAGGTGGTTTCCTTGGAGGCTTTACATTTTTGATTCCTCTCAAGAACTGCCTGAGTAGAGGATGAGAGAAGACAGGAGGATCCATGTTGTATTCTGCTGAAATTGCTGATGCATGAATCTTAATGGAGGAGTAGGACAGGCCATTGTGGAACAGTTCTGCTAAGTATTTCAGGATGTGTGCTATGTTTGCCATTGAGACATTTTCTCCCTTTGCTGCACTCCAAATGAGGTATCTTTTCCATTTGGCTGAATAAGTTTTCCTTGTGGAGGGTCTGCGTGCCTCCAGGATAATGTCCTTAACCCTCTGAGATAAATCTGGTTTATTTTGTTTTATGCAATATTCCAAGCAGCTAGCTGCAGTGTTTTCAAGTTTGGATGCAGGATCTTGTAGTTGTTCTGTGTTAGAAGTAAGGGACATAGAGGTAGAGGCCATGAGTGTGTCCGAGACATGCTTCTCAGTAGCAGGTACCAATGTTGCATTGGCCAGTCTGGAGCTATCAGGATTACCCTTGGCTGATCCTCTCTGATCTTCAGTAGGACTTTGTACATCAAAGGAAGAGGTGGAAATGCATATGCTGTCAGGTTTTTCCAGCTGAAGGAAAGGGAGTCCACTCTCCAGGCAAGTGGGTGGTATGCTCTTGTGCAGAATTTCTTCAATTGGTGGTTGTGTGGGGAGGCGAACAGGTCTATCTCTGGCATTCCCCATTTCTTTGTTATGGTTTTGAAGATATCTGGATGCAGCATCCATTCGTGAGCATCCGTGGTAGTTCTGCTTAAGGTGTCTGCTAGTGAATTTTCTTTTCCTGGTACAAATCTGGCCTGTAGTTGAATGTTGAGATTCAGGGCCAAATTCCACAGGTCCATTGCCATCCGGCATAGAGGATATGAGTGTGTACCTCCCTGTTTGTTGATGTACCACATGACTGTGGCATTGTCCGTCCTTATCAGCAGGTGGCCTTGTTGAAGGAGTGGTCTGAATGCCTGGATTGCATGTTTCACTGCCAGCATCTCCTTTAGATTTATGTGTAGATTCAGCTGGTCTTGGGTCCATAGGCCTTGTATACACTTGTCCACTATGTGTGCCCCCCAGCCTAGGTCTGAGGCGTCTGTGGTGATGGTCTGGCTTGGATGTGGTTTGTGGAAAGGCAATCCTCTGTTCAACTGACAGGCCTGAGCCCACCACAGGAATTCTTGTTTCAGGCATGGAATTATTGGAATCTGGGCTTCTAGACTGTGCTTCTGTTGAGACCATACATTCCTTAGGTACCATTGCAACTTTCTCATATGCAGCCTGGCATGCGGAATCAGTATTATGCAGGATGCCATGTAACCCAGGGCTTGCAAGACTTTCCTTGCAGTAAGCTGAGTTTGTGTTGTTAATGTCATGAAATAGACTGGTAGTTGCTTTTGTTTTTCTTCTGTGAGAAAAGCCATCTGAGTTGATGTATCCAGTTCTGCCCCCAAAAATGTTATTCTTTGGGATGGTACTAGTCTTGACTTTTGCATGTTGACTGTGTATCCCAAGGCTTGCAACAGTTGTATGACATTTTCCAAATCTTTTGTTAATTTTGTCTTGTTGTCCGCTTGTATTAGGCAGTCGTCCAGGTATGGGTAAATTTGAATTCCCTGAAGCCTGCAATGAGCAATTACTGATGCCAGGCATTTCATGAATACTCTGGGCACAGTAGATAAGCCAATGGGCAATGCTGAGAATTGATAATGCTCTGATCCTGCAAGAAATCTGAGGTGTCTTCTGCAATCTGGTCGTATAGGGACGTGCAGGTATGCCTCCTTGAGATCTAGAGTCACCAGCCAAGACTCCTTGCCCAGCATGGGAAGAAGTTGCTGGAGGGTCAGCATTTTGAATTTTGGAACAATGAGGTATGTGTTCAGTGCGGACAAGTCGAGAATAGGTCTCCATTGATTTTCTTTTCTTGGTACAAGGAAAAGCCTGGAGTAAAATCCTTGGCCTTGTTCCATAGGTGGTACCTTTTCTATAGCTCTCATCCTTAGTAAGTTGTTGATTTGTCTTTGAGCCTCTGTTTTTTGGCTTGGTGGTAGGTTTGGCATTCCTTTCTTTTTAGAGTGTGGAAGTGAAACCTGTAGCCCTTGTCTATTGTTTGTAAAGTCCATTTGTCTCCTGTAATGCAATGCCAGTTGTCGGAAAATAAGGCTAGCTTTCCGCCCAAGGGTGCTTCCAACTGTTCCCTGGTAGGCGGAACCAGAGCCAAGTCATTGTGTCTGTCCTGTGGAAGTGGTTGTAGTTGAATCTGTGGCAGCACTTCTCTGGTTGGCAGGTTGCCACTGACGTCCCCTGTAGGCACCCCTAGATTGACCTCTGCCTCTTGGGCGTCTATTTCTGCCTCTCTGTGCTCTGGAGGTGTCTGGAAAGGACCAATTCTTCGAAGGCCAATTTCTGCTAAACCTCGGAGGTTGGACCTGTAAGAAATCCTTGACTGTTTGGACAGATTTTGCTTTTTCTTCCACTTTCTTTAGAACCTCCTGTGCAGGGGAGCCAAACAAACTTTGTTTCTCCATCGGAGCATCTAGGAGTTTTGACTTAACATGGTCTGGTAAGGATTGTTCTTTTAACCAGGCATGCCTTCGAATCACTGCTCCAGTCATAGCTGATCTAAAGGAAGCCTCCAGTGCATCATAGCCACATTTTAAGAAATGATTACTGACCTGCTGAGAGTTATGCACCAAATCCTGAAGGGACTTGCGGTCTATAGGTTCAGGAGAGGACAGTTTTTTATTTAGCTGGTCTAACAAAAATTCCTGGTACTGAATCATGTGAAATTGACAGTTTAAGGCCCTGGCCGAAAGAGTAGCAGAAGTATAAACCTTTTTACCCCATCTCTCTAATGCTCTAGATTCCCTTTCAGAGGGAAGAGGGTTTTTGGCAGAGGCAGCTGCCACACCTTTAGGGCCCTGTGAAATGGTTTCTGGGTCTGCAACAGGAGCCTTATACAAGTGGTAGTGTGTGTCCGGGACCCTGTAATATCTGTCAGGCTTGGCAGTGGCCGGAGGAAGAGAATCAGGGGCAGTACAGGCATCATTATATGCATCATCAACAACTGATAGTACTGGAGGAATGGCTAAAGGCCTATGCTGTGGTAAGTGTAAAAAAGTCCTTAGCCTTTTCCTTGAATCTGAAAAATCCTGGCCCTGCCATTGGAAGTGTTCCCTCATAGCATGTAGGGTTTCCCCAAAAGAAAATTCTTCAGGAGGAGAAGCAGAAGGAATTGAGTCTTCTGCATCAGAATCCTCATAAGGAGAATATGGGCCTTCCTGATGGTCTGAAGTATCTGAGTCATCTGAGGAATAGTCTGTAGAGACAGGTTCCGGGGGTTCAGTCCTAGACCTCTTATCTGGAGGGGGTTGAGAGGCCCTGTCTGGGTGAGGTTGGGATCCCCTGATCAAAGAAATAAGATCCTCAGCCAGGCTGAGTATTTGGGAACTAGAGGTAGGCCTGTGTGAGGGAGTTTTAGCAGGTAAGGCCTTAGAAGATTTAGCTGCTTTAGCCCTGGAAAAGGCCTTGATAGACATAGAAGCAGGGGGTCTAGCAGCCCCACGTGCAGGGGTAGAAATGTCTAAAGGAATAGTGTCTGACAAATCCTGAGTGCCTGCTTCTGTAGCAGTAATTTCAGTAGCAGATTCAGCCATGCTCTGTGAGGCCTCGGTTATTGGAGGCATGCTTTCGGCCGAGGGAAGAACCGAGGACTCGGTTTCAGCCGAAACCGAGACACTTGCGGTTGGCCTAACCGTGGTTTCAGCCGAAACCGTGGACCGCGAGTGTCGGTCCTTTTCCTTGCGCTTTTTAGCTAATTGTGTAGTCGGAGTCTCCGACGGCATTTTGTATGCCAAAGCGGGACCAAAACACTCCTCTGCAAACTCCGACCGACGTCTAAGCGTCCGTCGGTTGAAGGAAGCACAGGCTAGACAAGCTGATACGTCATGGTCTGGGCCTAAGCAAGGAAGGCAGCAAGAGTGGAAATCCTTATGAGGTATTTGTTTCCCACAAGTTAAACAATTATTTACTTTGTCTGACATCGGATGAGGCAAGAAAGAGTCCCCAACGGGGTACTTAGCTTTTTAGACGTCTTCGGTAGTAGAAATCTCTGGATCTGACCGACCGGCACTTGCGAACAGCTTCTGCTTCGGGCACCGCGCGGCAAGAAAGACTGAGGAAAATGGCGTCGGCTGATGCCTTTATACCCCAGCAGCTATGACGTCGGGTGAAGTGCGACATCAGCCGAGGCCAGACCCAGACTTTGGAATCCGGCCGACCGAAGGGCTGCCTGAGGCAGGACAACCCATATGTTAGGACTGCAGATGAATCCTTGAAGGACATCCAGATCTGATGAGGCCAAAAGAGGGCAATGAGGATCACAGTACAGTTCAAACATTTGGCTTTCTGAAGAAATTTTGGAATCAGAGGAAGAGAAGGATAAGCATAAAGAAGACTGGGGGAACAATCGTGGACTAGACCGTCTCTCTGGGAACTTCCTGAAGGAGGGATCAGAGCAAGTAACTGATGCACTTGTGTGGGAATGAAAAGGGATCACAGCAGGGAAGACAACAATGGTCGAATATCTTCTCTACTGACTGATTGAGGGACCATTCATGTGACATCAGAATGGACCTGCTGAGCCTGTCCACCAACACGCTGGATTTCCCCAATACATGTGCTGCAAGTAAAAGCAGTGTGAAGAAATTGCCCTTTCCCCACTCTCTCAGAGCTGAAGCCACCAAGGAAGAAGGAAAGAGAACCCAGGAGCCCCAGCTCTCTGATAGAACCAAACTCGCACTGTCAAGAGCCTAAGCTCCAAGGGGAGAGAAAGATCCGACAAAACAGGAGCAGACACTTACCTCTCAGATCTGGCCGAGCCATCACAGATCTGTGACTCACACTAATTCGAGGATCTTGGAGCAGAGGTAGTCAAGGTCACGGGCAGGGTTGAGGAAGAAAATGTCCGCTGATAAAACCCGGAATCCCTCAGTAGACTGCTGTCCTGGGGCTCCAAAACCACTACTTGGATCAGAAAAGGAGAAAAAGAAGTGGTAGGGATTGTCTCGGATCCACAAGGGGACAGAGCTGGAAGTACCCCCATTGGAATCTTAGCCTTAATAATGGACCTAACCATTTTGACCATGTCATTGTACAGGCTCGTAGAGGATCTGGAAGAAGCCACAGAGGAATGCCTGGTGCTCCTCCCTTACTCAAAGGGAGGAGTTTAATAAATAAATATATATATAAAAGAAGATTTTAAACTACAATAAAAAGTATAAAAAAAAAAAGGTACAAAAAGTGAAAAAAGCAAAACTTCACTTAGCTGAGAACTCTCAAGCACTGCAGAATGTGTCTGTTTGCACTGGCAGTAAACGAGACCTGAGGAGGTAGAGCTAGGGGGCAGAGGACTCTGGGTAAAGGAGGAGCTTGAGCCTGGAAGCTAAAGTCTGTTGAAGGTGGCCGAGTGAGATCAGAGGCTTGGATCAGTGACCCATTAGTGAAGCAGAATGGGAGGGACAACATCAGATCCATGTTCCAAACACAAACACACAGTCAACTTAGTGCTGAGCTTTCAATATGCACTTCATAATTAATGCAACATTAAAGCCTGGGCAATGGTCAGCTCTCAAAATACTTATACATCTCTAGTCTGTTCTTTCTGTCCTATTCTGAATTTCCCTACCTACCCCAATACACATTCAAAGAAACAGTATCCAAAACTATGAATGTGAAACTATGGTCTAAGCCCCTATCCACAATATGCTTCCATAAGCATTTTGCTTATTATTCCTTCTATGTCAGAAAAATGTGAGCAGATTATTTCTTTTAATTTACAGTTGGTTTTACCAACATAAAAAGACTGACACTTTACACAGGTGGCCAATGACTATATCCATTGGTACAGAGGTCATAAAACACCTTATCTCATCATTTTTCATGGTCATTGGAGGAAAAAAAAATGTAAATATATTGTTGTTTATAAACACACGATCTACATGGATGGGTGCCACCTTCTGCATGTCTCACACCTTTATTATTATGAGGTTGCTCCTTAAAACACTTTCAAATTCAAACTATTCTTATAATTAAACACAGGTTTGTCTGTTTTTAGCATGTTTGCATTTCACTACGTCAAGTACCTTTTGTTTGTTTGCATATGTATTTTTACATCCCAAGTAGACTGCAAAGTATTTTTCCTCCTGTAGACAGCAAATGCAGAGTTGTGATTGAGAAAGAAAGAGGTAAGTGAGAACATGCTTTTTGGGACTGTAACAAGTTGGTAAATTTAAAGAAAACTTCCTGCAGTGCATTTTGACAGAAATGTTGGAGGAGCAAATTTTTGTTTGGAGCTGAGATATTGGATCTGAATTGCCTAGACAAAATGAAGGCCTTACCAAGTTTAATGCTACTGGTTTCCAAAAAAAAAAATTGCTAGAAAACCAAAATCCGAATCTGTTCTCAATGTAATTTCTTAATATTGTAAAAGAGATAAAAGGACTAGAGCACGGATCTTAAACTGAAGGAGCAAATTTCATAGAAATAAATGGGATTTGTGGGAACATGACCTGCACTATAATGTTCAGGTGGTTGAGTGAGGTTTAAGGGAAGGCAGCAAATGAGCAAGTTATGTAATGCTAGAGTGAATGCAAATTATTAAAAAGACAACTGAATATATTCCAGATGGCAATGGAAGTTGCTATTGTGGCTTGTTTTCTTTTCTATTAATATTTGTTAAATATAAGTTTGTACTTACCATAATGTCAGATTCTTGTTGTCTTTCTCAGTCTGTCATGACTGGCTGAGATATTCACCTCGAGGCAGATCTTACATGGCACTTCTGCAGAGCTTCTCCAGTGCTTCAGTTCTCATTGACCCGTGATGTTGTGAGAGGATACGCCTCAGATCAAGTGCTGACAGAACAACCCCCCCCCCCCAGAAATTAATGGAGCACGTAATAATATCCTGAGCAAGGCTTCAAGCACAGATCTATCAGATTCCTCTAGGAAAAGAAGATGTGACAATACTGAAAGAGGAAGGAAGGTAGGTCAACAGAATGGATAGAGAAGTACAAGCATCTAGCATTAAGTTAAGTGCACAACTATTGTATCCTGTGTTGTCTCCTCCAGCCATGTCGAACGGCTGGCACAGATTACTGAGCTAACATGAGTTATGGGTGGCATTATCGCAAGACACCCTTGAGTATGACGGTACCTAATGCTGCCTTAGATCTGGATACAAGATCCAGCTTGTAATGCTTGAAGAAGGTATGCATTGTAGCCCAGGTTGCTCTGGCAGAGACATCATCCACAGTGAAGTATTTAAAAAAGGGAGCAGATGTAGTAGAATGAGTTCTTGGTTGGGTAGAAAGGGATAAGCCCTTTGAAGTGTAAACAAATGTTATGCAGTTTGACAACCATCTAGGAAATTTAACTTTTGGAAACATTATATCCCTCACTTGACCTTAAAAAGATACAAATAGCTGGCCATCTTTATATGAAGCTTTTGTTCGATGCATATATATATATATATATATATATATATATATATATATATATATTTCATGACAGCATGTATATGTATTTCAGTGGATGATGAACATCTAGATCACACAAAATATATTTTCCTTGGTTAGAATGGTTTGAAAAAAAAAAAAAAAAGAGGCAAATGGATAGAATGTTTTAAAGGTAACTCAGAAGCAACTTTAACTACAAAACTATTTATATTGGTACAAATGATGTCACCCGCAAGGATTCTCTAACTGCTAGTAGGGAACTGACAGCCCTCTTAGATAGTATAGCTTGTACTGGTGTTAGGACACATTTTTCACAAATCACCTATAGAAAGGATAGTCAAGTCACTGTGAATGAAAAGATTTTTTGGGTAAATACCTTCATGGAAAAAAATGTCCTGTTTTAAAAAATGGAACTGTGTAGAGTACCCAAGCCTTGTTTTGGGCACACATCTTCAGACAGGATGGTGTGCATTTGTCTTGGTCAGGCAAGAGAATTTCTGCAGCTGATATTTTGCAATATTTGACAAACACTAGGCAGATTTTTTGACACAGCAGAGACAGTTATTAACTTTTTTCTGACATTAGTGTACAAACACATGAGAAGCTCCCCAATGGGGTACTTAGCTTTAGACATTTTCTTTCTCTAGTGTGAACAGACCAACACACTGACAAGTACTCTACTTAAAAGAACTGAGGTTATGGTGCCAGCCGATTCCCTTTATACCCAGATGTCTTGACATTGGTCAGGGTGTCTGCTGGTTTCAGGAGGAGGAAAAAAGTGTCTGGTAGTCAGGCCAAGCAAGGGATTCCACAGCAGGGAATCCCATCAGTTATGACTGCAACAGTGAAACACAATCATCATCAAATAGTCATCCCTGTTGAAACAAAGGAAAATTCATTTAAAAGCGAGTTCACAATCTGGCAGGGTGCTGGAGGGATGAACAGACTGTAAACAATGAACTGATGGTGTCACTGAAGAGCTCTCAAAGAATCCTGCATGAAAAACAAGAGGTACTGACTCTGGCATAGAGCACAGCAACAAATAATGACAGAGTCTGCGAACGGGGATGGATCCAGCACAGGGTGACCTAGGCAAGCTGGCTAGGGCCTGGGGCTGGCTGGGTGGGCTTCACCCGGCTTTATAAATTTAAGCAACAAAAAAGAAAAATCTACTGCTCTGCAGCTTTAAAATATCCTGATTCCTCATTCTATATCTTTACTGTCAACAATTCACCCTGCAGCAGCCTTTTCAGAATCAGCTAGTAGCTATGTCAAAAGTACCTTTTCAGCACTAATTGTGAAATTTGTTTTGCCATCTTTTCAGCATGTCTTGCACAAAGCAGTTAAACACTGGGAGGCAGATTTGTTTTGGAGGCCAAAGTTCAAGTGGGAGATTGGTACAGTCTTGAGATGCAGATTTTAATTGCTGATATGAAGCAACTTGCAGTAGCGTGCATGTGTATGCACACATGCAAGCCCCCCCCCCCAATGCATCCCAAGAAACCTTTTCCAGTGTGTAGTCCTACCTTCCAAAGATGATTCTCCAGGATATATTACAGAAAACACTCCAGGATGGATTTCAGAAAACAAATTCACATAAAAAACAAATTCACATAAATCAGTGTAACTGTTATTCTTGCTCAGAAGAGAGTCCATACTCTCTTATCCCAGGAGCACTCTCTCCTTAAGTGACTTGCTCAGAGTTGGACAGTAGGCAAATATGGCTAGAAAGAGTGAAACTCTGTACTCTTGACTACAAGAAGCAGACCATAAAGAGCTAAGAATTAGAAGTTATGTCCTTACCACAACGTTCCATGTGGAGTGTTCATCTCGCCTTTGTTCTTACACCTGGGTTCGGAGCCGATCCTCGGCTCCGTGTCGGCCGCTTGCAAGCTCTGCATCGAGAAGAAGCTCGAGACTAACCTAACTCCCACAATCCCCCTCTGCCTTTACCTCAGATCTAGTTTGCAAGCAAACCAGAAGTCAGAGAGAGAGCATATTCATGCAAAAACAAACAACATAACTGTACAAGCACTTATCCATATATATATATATATATATATATATACAAGATATACATATATATACAACCACTGCAAAAGCAGAAGCCAAATAATCCAGACCAGGCACCAAACTGTACGTTCTTCCTGAGGGTGGGAGGGTGGGAATGTAAGAACAAAGGCGAGATGAACACTCCACATGGAACGTTATGGTAAGGACATAACTTCTAAATGTGAGAGTGTTCGATCTCGCCGTTTGTTCTTACACCTGGGTAGCGTCCCTAGCTCCATGTTCCTGAGGAACTCACGGGAGAACGTTCTTGAGCACAGTGGAACCAAAGGTTGCCCTGTCCCTAGAAACCCTGTCTACTTTGTAATGAGAGATGAATGTATGTGGTTTAGACCAAGTAGCAGCTGCACAAATAGTGTCTAATGGTAGGCGAGCTGCATGAGCCAGGGATGTAGACACTAATCTTGTAGAGTGTCCCCTGGGTTTGACAGGTAAAGTTTGTTTTGAAGAATCATAAACGAATATAATGCAATCAGTTAGCCATTTGGAAAGGGTTCGTTTAGTAACTGCTACACCTTTCCTGCTGTCAGCAAAAGCTACAAAACGTTGATCAGATTTCCTGTGATCCTTTGTGCTATCCAAGTAAAATCTAAGTTGTCTATGGACATCCAACTTGTGTAACATATACTCCAATTTATTGGAGTGATTTTTGAAAAAGGTAGGTAGTTCAATGGATTGATTAATGTTATTAATAGAGCAAACTTTGGGGAGAAAGGATGGATTAGTGTGAAGAGATACTCTGTCAGAGTGAAAGATCAGATAAGGGTGATTAATGGAAAGAGCCTGAAGCTCAGATACTCGCCTAGCGGATGTAATGGCTACCAAGAAGAGGGTCTTCCACGACAAATACTTCAATGGACAAGAGGAGGCTGGCTCAAATGGAGGTAACATCAATTTAGATAATAAAAGTCTCATGGCAGCTTCTCTCATTGCGATACCATTGGGAAGACTGCACATGAGAGTTCTACAATGGCTACTGTTTGCACAATGGTCGTTCCAACAGCTACCGCTGACACACGAAATTCTGATCACAAATACATGCAAATCGCACCTAGCCTGGTGGCTTCAGACTTGCAACCTTTCCAGCGGAAGACCATTTGTGCTACCCGCGCCGACAGCTTTAGATTCCAAGGAGATGTAGGAGTTCTAACTGGTGGTCTAATATGGAAAGATCCTTTTAAAAAGGCCTTACAAAGTCTGTGAGCCATAATTGGTGCCCCACATTCTTCCACATGAAAGTTGGAAATGGCAGCCAATTGCACTCAAAGTGGCAGGAGAAGCTCCTTGGTGGAACAACTCTGTTAAAAATTCCAAGATCTTGTTTAACGGAGCTATGACAGGGTCCAAATGCTGTGTATTTGCCCAGAATACAAAACGCTTCCATTTACTAGTGTAGGTCTTAGTAGTGGAAGCTTTATGAGAAGCCACTAGTATATTCTGAACTGCAGGTGAGAGAAGATCAGACCTGGCTAAGAAGGGAAGCGGAGCAGCCAAGCTGCTAAACGGAGTGACAAGAGCGAGGGGTGGGGAACCCCTGACGAGTGGGTCAGTAGATCTGGCTCTGGGTCCAGGATCCAGGGTCCCCGAATGCTGTGTGCCAGAAGAAAGGGGAACCAAATTTGATGAGGCCAGAATGGGGCAATGAGGATTATCATCCTTTGCAGGTTGTTGGCTTTCTGCAGAAACTTTGCAATCAGGGGAAAGGGAGGAAAAGCGTACAGGAGACCCGGGGGCCAATCGTGCACCAGCACGTCCCTGGGGACTTCCCCTGGAGGGGGTAATAGGGCAAAGTAGCTCCTGCATTTGGCGTTCATTGGAGACGCAAAGAGATCGCAGGAAGGCTGGCCCCACTTGCGAAAAATCTTCTTCGCAACTGACTGTTTGAGGGACCACTCGTGAGGCAACAGGATTGCTCTGCTCAGCCTGTCGGCTATGACGTTGGATGACCCCGGGATGTGCGTTGCGATCAGAAAGCGACCCGTGGACTCCGCCCATTGCCAGATTCTCATGGCCTCTCTGCATAGTTGATAAGACTTGGTTCCCCCTTGTTTGTTTATGTACCAGACTACGGACATGTTGTCTGTCTGAACTGCAATGGTCCCTAGAGGAAGAAGGGGAGCAAAGTGTTGCAACGCTAGAAACACTGCCCTCAACTCTAGAACACTGATGTGCAGATTGTACTCTAAATTGGTCCATTCGCCTTGGACTGTCTGTCCCTGAAAGATGCCCCCCCACCCTATCAGGGAAGCGTCCGTGGTCACCGTAGCTGTCGGCGCGGGTAGCACAAATGGTCTTCCGCTGGAAAGGTTGCAAGTCTGAAGCCACCAGGCTAGGTGCGATTTGCATGTATTTGTGATCAGAATTTCGTGTGTCAGCGGTAGCTGTTGGAACGACCATTGTGCAAACAGTAGCCATTGTAGAACTCTCATGTGCAGTCTTCCCAATGGTATCGCAATGAGAGAAGCTGCCATGAGACCCAAAACCTTCAGAACCAGTTTTGCTGGGGATTTTCTGGATGACAGAAGAAGAGATATGTGGCTTTGTAGTGAGGCTATCCTTTCTGGGGGAAGTCTTAGAATTAAATGATGCGTATCCAATTCTGCTCCTATGAATGAGATATGCTGTGATGGCTGTAGTGAAGATTTTTCGAAATTTACGGAAATTCCGAGATGAACACAAAGCTGTAGTGTGTAATCCCTGGCCTGAATCAGCTGACGCTGGGTGGTGGCAGAAAGGAGCCAGTTGTCCAGATACGGAAACACCTGGAATCCGAGGTGTCTCAGGTGAGACGCCACCACTGCCATGCATTTGGTAAAAACCCTGGGGGCTGAGGTTAGACCAAAGGGCAGGGCTCGAAACTGAAAGTGGCTGGCTCCCAGCCGGAAGCGCAAGTGATCCCTGGACGCCCTGGCCATTTTGATGTGGTAGTAAGCGTCCTTCAGATCTATTGAGCACATCCAATCGTCCTTCTGTACAAATGGAAGGATCGATTGAAGCGTGACCATTCAGAACTTTTCTTTCTTGACGAAGGTATTGAGATTGCTTAGGTCCAGAATCGGCCTCCAGTCCCCTGTCTTCTTTGGAACTAAAAAGAACCTTGAGTAAGTTCCGAATCCTCTTTGGTCCGCTGGGACTGGTTGGATGACTCTTTTTTCTAGCAGCTTTGAAATTTCTATAGCTGCAGGGTCTCGCAGATGGGGCGGCACATCTGGGAGTCTTCTCATTGGAATGGGGGGCACTAGGAAGGGTATTCTGTAGCCTCTGGTAACAACGCTTTTTACCCAGTTGTCTGATGTAAGATTTTGCCAGGCCTGAGGGTATAAAGCTAAGCGACCCCCGACTGCCTCCAGAGCAGGACAGTCGGGCCTCCTCTCAGGAGTGCTGGAAAGGTTTTCCAGGGGGTGTATCCCTGTCACCTTGGTTTTGCGGACCCCCTCTGCCGCCAGGGCGGCGTCTTCCACCTCTGCCCCCTCCTCTGCCTCTAGAGGGGGCATCACCCTGTGTGCCTGGGAAAGACCCTTGGGGTTTTCGAAACCACATTTTTCCACCGCGTTGCCCTTTGGGGTACGGTCTGGATGGGGTGGAAAAACGGACTCCGACAGCAGACAGAGTCTTTCCCTGCTGTTCACACCGGGTAAGGGTCTCCTTTACTTTGGGGCCAAAGAGAGTGGCACCGTCAAATGGGGCGTTAGTAAAGGAAGACTTGAAGGCTTCCGCAAATGAACATAAGCGCATCCAGGATTGTCTACGAAGAGCAATCGCTGAAGCTGCTGCCCTACTCGATCCTTCGGCTGAGTATGAGATCAGCCTCATGGACGAGTTTATAATGGATGTAAGGGTATTGAGATGTGCTGTAACTTTCTCTGAAACAGCAGCATCTGTAGTACCCTGGAGGGTATCTCCCAACTCTTTGACTAGATCCCTCTGTAGTCGTGTGAAGTGGGTCAAATAGTTCAGGGATCGCATAGAAAAAGCCGCTGAACTAAAAATGCACTTCCCGTACCTGTCCATAGTCCTAGAATCTCTGTTAAGTGGATGGACAGATGAGGAAGATTCCGACATCTCCTTTTTCGTGGCCGCTGCCACCACCATAGCGTCCACTGGAACTCCCTTTGTTAGATAAGCCTTGTCTTGGGGTGCAGTAATATACTTATTAGGCTTTCTAGGGACTGGTTCCACCGTGTCAGGCGTCTCCCACGCCCTTCGAGCAATCAGCTCCATTAACTCATCGAAGGGCGGAGTGACCCAGGAGGAGGAAGGGCGAGCACCAAATGCCTTCAGCAAGACTGACTCATCCTCAGAAGGGGGGAGGGATTGCCAATCACCTCTCTGCTTTACGATCTCCAAGATGTCAGAAAAAGAGACATCCTCTGAGGGTGACTTTGGGGACCCTTCTGACTCATCCAAGTCAGTGTCCGATGTCAATGATTCTTGTGGAGAATCTAAGTGTCTCCTCTTACACAATCTTTTCCTAGGGACTTCTTCGGGGGGAGCATCCGAAGAAGCCTCCGAGGAAGAGGGGGCACCCTCCAGGGGTGGCTGAGACACAGGTGCTCGACGCTTAGATGTAGCCGTGGGTGCAGAGGAGGATAACGGTCCTTTATGGGGAGGAGAAGCTGTTCCTGCTGATGTGGTTGTCTGGGTAGACAACACCTTCCTCATGAGGTCGAAGGCCCCCGGGTCCCGAGTCGAGTATCTCCCGGTTCCGAAGAAATGGGAACAATCCCCGAAACAGGCACCGAAGGCATCGACCCCGAGGATGGAACCGAGTCGATCCGAGCCGAGGCCCCGAGAGGGAGCGTCGGAACCGAAACATCGGTCCGACTCTCGGTCCCGGAACCAAGGATGGATCTTCGGCTCCGAGACTCCGGTACCGGATCCGACGGAGTCGAGGTGAACGGAGCCGACCGAGAGAAGGACGGTTCTGGCACCGAGGGCTCCACAATCAGCAGATCAGCCTCTTCCGGCTCCGAAGACTGGACAGGTCTCGGAGGAGGAACAGATGGAGATAAGGGAAGGCCTTCAAGTCTCGACACCAATTGAGAGGAGACCGAGATGAGTTTGGATAAGGCCGTATTCTCCATTAACTTCTGCACCACGGTCTACATCGGTGTCGGAGAGGGGTCTGGAAGAGCGCGTCGAAGGAATCGAAGACGGAGCCGACCTCAACAGTGTCGGGGGAGGGAGCTCCGTCACCGGTTCCAAGACTCGAGGCTCGAAATCTGACAACAGTTGAACACTCGGTCCCGAAGTCTGTGGAACCGGTGATCGAACTTTAACTGAAGAGCTCGGAGCCGATGACTTGGGCTCCGACATCTTCGATTCCTTCGAGGATTTGGATGCCTGGTCTGAAGCATCCAGAGCCTCTTGAAAAGTAGGTTTTAAAAGACCCCTATCCATGAGTTTCCTGCGCCTATCTGTCATGACCCTTCCACTGAAAGAATGACAAATTGAACAGTCTTCTTGCAGATGGAGAGGGCCAAGACAGTAGACGCAGGAACTATGGTTGTCAGTAACTGACATCTTTTGCCCACATTGGCAACGTTTAAACCCAGATTTAGCTTTCTCAGACATCTTAGTAAAGCTAACAATAAGGAGTAAAAGTCAAGTCCAGTAGATATGTCCAATCCGGTAATTTTGTCAAATCCAGTAAAAAGAATGTCTATCCGGTAGTCAATCCAGTAAAGGGTGGGGATAGGCCCCGAGGGAAACTCTAATAAAGTTTAAAATAACTTTAAACGGAACCGAGAATTCCTCGAAACAGTATCACACACACACACAGTCACTAAATAACTTTTTGGAAAAAAATTATTCTTAAGAAATACAAGAAAAAATATTTAAATCTTAGCTTTAGGTGCTCGAGCTCGATCAAGTGATGCGAACGCTGCAGCGGCAAACTAGATCTGAGGTAAAGGCAGAGGGGGATTGTGGGAGTTAGGTTAGTCTCGAGCTTCTTCTCGATGCAGAGCTTGCAAGCGGCCGACACGGAGCCGAGGATCGGCTCCGAACCCAGGTGTAAGAACAAACGGCGAGATCGAACACTCTCACATTCTTAACCCACTGTACTAACTGCCAGACCATCCTTAACTTCATTTTCTAATAAATCACAGAGGATAGCAGCTAGTCATTAGAGTTTCATAGCTGTTGTTCAGAAAATGCATTTCAAGTTAATTAGAGTTGTCTGTCACTCAAGGCTCTGAGCAGTTAAACTGTTTCTTGTAGTCAAAAGTACATGTTTTGAATCCTACCACTACTCAATCTATTCCATTTCTCTCACCCAACCAATCTCCCATCTCTAGACGAAAAAATAGCCTTCTACTACTTAACTTAAATATCAGAAGCATAAATAACACAGTGCACCTACTCCATGCTTTGATATCCAACTATTCCCCCGATTTAGTGTCCTTAACTGAAACATGGTTAAAACCCACAACACCAGATAGCGAGTTCCTCCCACCTGGGTACAATGTATTACGAAAAGATACCAATCAGTCAAACGAGCCACAAAGAGAATTCCAAACCAGTGAAAGCAAAAGACCAGGTCCAGGCAGGTAGAAACAGTCTTTAATAACCACGGTTTAAAATCACTTTAAAACATCTATGTATAGCGTGTAAGAATATTTACAATACGCTCAGCAAACTGGATCAGTTAAATAGTTTAACAGCGTGTAAATAACTTACTATGTACACTCAAAAAATAATAAAAAATTAGAAGTAAGCGCTTTCGTTTGTCTTGAATGACAAACTTCCTCTGAAAAAAAATACCTCATTTCCTTTGCTTTTTAAAATGTAATTACTTAATTAGATGTGTATAAACATTTGCTCATCCCATTAATCAGCCCAACCCCAAAATCAACTTCAGTGCAAGAGAAAACCAAATACATCTCAAGCAATACCATCCACTAAACACAACCCCTCCCCTTTTTTTTTCAAAAAAATAAATTCAAAGATGTATCATACTCCAACATTTCCAAACGACTTGTAAAACGTGAAATACACATTTGAAATGTATATAATATATACAAGTAAATAAACCTATGCAATAGTATTGCTTAAACACTAACGTTTCAAAGCTTTTAGTTTTAAAATGCTGCCCAATAATAACATGCCATTTAAGCCTGGCCACAAGTGCGCACCTAAAAGGATTTGCCATTTTAACTCATTTCTTCCAAAATGAACTGTCATGCCCCTCCTCTTCTACTATGATCTAGATAATCTAATACAACAAATCTAAATAAATGTGTACTATTTTGAGCGATATGTTTTGCTAATGCATTATCATTACCATCTCTTATAGCTCTAATATGTTCTCCTATTCTTTCTTTTAACGTGCGCTCCATTTTTTCCTATATAAAAACAAGTACAATGAGTGCATAAAGCACAATAAACAACTTTTGTAGAATCGCAACTAAATTTACCCATTATACTGATGTTACAATTGTTAATAGTTGTTGAATTTGTTTCTAAGATGTATTTACAAAACTTACATTTACCACATTTAAACATGTAACCTTTTGTCTTAGTTCTAAAACTGGTTTCAAAACATTTTTTAAGATTGTATCCTTTCCTATAAACAATAGATGGAAATTCACCAATAGTTTTTCTAATTATTGGGTCATTTAACAAAAAAGACCATTTTTTTGTCAAGATATTCCTGATCATATAACTATCAGAATTAAAAGTAGTGATGAAACTATTACCAAAATTATTATTACTACTATCATTATCATCACTACTATTAAATCTATCACTAGATGTCATTCCTATTCTCATATTAATGTCTCTACTTTCATCATCAAATAATGTATTAATATTATCTAATAAAAGGGGCCTAAAGTGTCCATTTTCTCTTTTATGGATAACTTCTTCCATGATGTCATTTATTAGGGCCTCCGGGTAGCCCCTTTGCAAGAACATGGTTTTCATTAACTCACATTCCTGTAAGAAGCTTTCCCATCTGCTCACCATACGTGACGCTCTTACGAATTGCCCTTTTAAAAAGCAAAGGAAATGAGGTATTTTTTGTCAGAGGAAGTTTGTCATTCAAGACAAACGAAAGTGCTTACTTCTAATTTTTTATTATTTTTTGAGCGTACATAGTAAGTTATTTACACGCTGTTAAACTATTTAACTGATCCAGTTTGCTGAGCGTATTGTAAATATTCTTACACGCTATACATAGACATTTTAAAGTGATTTTAAACCGTGGTTATTAAAGACTGTTTCTACCTGCCTGGACCTGGTCTTTTGCTTTCACTTGTTTGTAATTCTCTTTGTGGCTTGTTTGACTGATTGGTTTAGTTTTGGAGCTTCATGGATTCAGGCGAGGTAGTTATCAGCGATACCCAGAAAAATGATGTGGGAGATTTAACAGTACTTATCCATTGTCTAATGAACAGATTGGACCGTTTGGAACAACGTACACTATCACAAGGCTCGCCCATTTCTCTCCACTCTACACCATGTGAAGTAAGTAATTCTACTTCTAACCATCAGGTTAATGGAAATACAGTCAGTGTTGATTCTGGGGGTTTACCGACACAACTTTCATCACCTAATGGTATTTTAAACAGTCAAAATGACCAGATAAGAAACACAACTTTCATCACCTAATGGTATTTTAAACAGTCAAAATGACCAGATAAGAGCTAACAATAATATACTGGGACAATCTGGACTTGGACGAAATATAATTAATAAAACTGTAAACACTAGATCTCTTAATGCATGGTTAAAAACAGATGCCTTAATGGAACGTCCCTCTACTTATAAAACAGGTATGCAACCAATGTTTCAAGATAAATTATCAGAACTTGATTATATATTACTAAAAATAAAGAAACTGCAGATGGATAACATCTATTTCACTGAATGTTTGAAAAATAATATAGTCCCGAAAGGGTTGCATGTGTGGTGTTACCCTACGGGGCTTTTGGCAAATTCAGCACTTCATTGTGACTTGTTAAAACTCTTTGATAAATCTGCTGCTGAATACATGAATTTGATAATTAATGACAACACCAGAATTATTGAAGAACTAACAAATAAGGCCAATGAAATTGATGCGGCCATTATTAATGACTGTAACTTTACAGACGGTAGTTTTGAATATGATAGAATGTTTAAGTCCATTGATGAAAAGATTAGGGTCATAAAGGAACGAAAAATAAAGAAACTTGATAGAAACTTAAAAGCTTATGGAAATAAGACTGCATATCCTTTACCACCACTATCACAACAATGGGGTTCAAAATTATCAACACATAAGTAACAAATGTGACTGGGTTTGATAATTTTCATAATAACACAGACGTGGAAAATGATAGTGATGAACATTTTTTAGATGCAGCAGCTTTCCCGCCTCTCAGGCGGTCAGAAAAGATACGCCAACAGAACATTTTTTAGATACAGCAGCTTTCCCGCCTCTCAGGCAGTCGGAAAAGATACGCCAACAGAACCAGAAGCAGAACTCTTATCAAGAACATTATTGGGGGAACAGGAATCAGCAAGCATGGAATGGGACTTCTACGAACAGGGGCAGAATGAATTAAAACAGGGGCCCTTGGAGAGGTCGCTGATTGACCATGAAATTGACTCTAAACCTATTATTTTAATGAATAAAGCAAAAGATTTTACTGTTTATCATTTTTCTAGCTATAGGTTTGACGAATCTATTTGTGACCCCTTATCTAAAGGGTTAACTTTTGTCCCTTGTAGAAATATAAATTTTGTAGAAACTATCATGGATTTAAAACTATTTGTTCGAAAGTTGAATTTTGCACTTTTATTTCAGAACAATAGGAATGTAATTAAACCATTCGATATTTCTAGCACCTATAATCCACCTTTAAATTCTACTTTGAAACTGTTTGAAAAAATGTGCGAATTAGATATCCGCGCAATAGACATTAAATATAAAAAGAAATATAATTTAAATAAAGTGGAAACAGATAATTTACAAATGTCAATGAACATCAGAAACATCAGACTTGTAAAACCTGATAAGGGTGGGGGATGGTCATTTTTGACTATAATGACTATATTAATAGAATGGAGGATATAATTACCAGTGACACTTATACCACCAGTTCTATTAATGAATGAATGGTGCATACAGACGAATTAGGGGCACATTACAAGATCTATTTATTGAAGGGGCTATTAGTATAGATGAGTTGAATTTTATGTCGGTGTTGTATCCCAGGACACCAGTTTTATTTGGAGTTCCCAAGATTCATAAGGATTGCAACAAACCACCTACGAGACCTATTGTCGATGCCCAAGGGTCTATTACCAATCCTATAGCTAAATTCTTAGATGAGAAATTAAAACCATATGTGCTGAGAGAATCCCATTTGTGTAAAGGTTCATGGGACTTTTTATCGAGAATGAATGAAGTTAGACTTGGGAAACAAGATATATTTATAACCATAGATGTTAAAGATTTATATTCAGTTATACCCCATAATGTGGGTATAGAATGGTTTAATGATTATTTATATAGTAAAGACTTACTTCAGGATAGCATAAATTTATATGATCAATTACTTGATATAGTACTTAAAATGATTAAATAATGTTTAATGAAAAATTATACTTTCAAAGTACTGGCGTTGCTATGGGGTCCTCTTGCAGTGGGCTCTATGCCAACATTATTATGTGCATATGGGAAAGACGTTTTATTTTTAATTCTCCATTCTTTCAGCATTGTGTTATTTACTTGCGCTTCTTGGACGACATTTTTATTTTGTAGCATGGAGAAATAATTAAATTAATGAATTTATGGAATACATTAATCAAACAACTAATTTTTTGAAATTTCTTGGTGAATGGGATATAAACCAAATTTCTTATTTGGATGTTCTCATAAAAAAATTATGTAACCAACACTTTTTATCAGAAATCTTTCGTAAAAAAAACTTATAGCAATAGTTTATTACATTATAATAGTAGCCACCCATATACACAAAAGAGGGCTGTGTTAAAAGGGCAATTCGTACGAGCATCACATATGGTGAGCAGATGGGAAAGCTTCTTACAGGAATGTGAGTTAATGAAAACCATGTTCTTGCAAAGGGGCTACCCGGAGGCCCTAATAAATGACATCATGGAAGAAATTATCCATAAAAGAGAAAATGGACACTTTAGGCCCCTTTTATTAGATAATATTAATACATTATTTGATGATGAAAGTAGAGACATTAAGATGAGAATAGGAATGACATCTAGTGATAGAATTAATAGTAGTGATGACAATGATAGTAGTAATAATAATTTTGGTAATAGTTTCATCACTACTTTTAATTCTGATAGTTATATGATCAGGAATATCTTGACAATAAACTGGTCTTTTTTGTTAAATGACCCAATAATTAGAAAAACTATTGGTGAATTTCCATCTATTGTTTATAGGAAAGGATACAATCTTAAAAAATGTTTTGAAACCAGTTTTAGAACTAAGACAAAAGGTTACATGTTTAAATGTGGTAAATGTAAGTTTTGTAAATACATCTTAGAAACAAATTCAACAACTATTAACAATATAATGGGTAAATTTAGTTGCGATTCTACAAAAGTTGTTTATTGTGCTTTATGCACTCGTACTTGTTTTTATATAGGAAAAATGGAGCGCAGCTTAAAAGAAAGAATAGGAGAACATATTAGAGCTATAAGAGATGGTAATGATAATAATGCATTAGCAAAACATATCACTCAAAATAGTACACATTTATTTAGATTTGTTGTATTAGATTATCTAGATCATAGTAGAAGAGGAGGGGCATGGCAGTTCATTTTGGAAGAAATGGAGTTAAAATGGCAAATCTGTTTAGGTGCACACTTGTGGCCAGCCTTAAATGGCATGTTATCATTGGACAGCGTTTTAAAACTAAAAGCTTTGAAACGTTAGTGTTTAAGCAATACTATTGCATAGGTTTATTTACTTATATATATTATATACATTTCAAATGTGTATTTCATGTTTTACAAGTCGTTTGGAAATGTTGGATATGATACATCTTTGAATTTATTTTTTTGAAAAAAAAAGGGGGGGGGTTGTGTTTAGTAGATGGTATTGCTTGAGATGCATTTGGAATTCTCTTGCACTGAAGTTGATTTTGGGGTTGGGCTGATTGATGGGATGAGCAAATGATTATATACATCTAATTAAGTAATTACATTTTATTACATTTTAAAAAGCAAAGGAAATGAGGCATTTTTTTGTCAGAGGAAGTTTGTCATTCAAGACAAACGAAAGCGCTTACTTCTAATTTTTTATTATTTTTTGAGCGTACATAGGAAGTTATTTACATGCTGTTAAACTGTTTAACTGATCCAGTTTGCTGAGCGTATTGTAAATATTCTTACATGCTATGCACAGATGTTTTAAAGTGATTTTAAACAGTGATTATTAAAGACTGTTTCTACCTGCCTGGACCTGGTCTTTTGCTTTCACTATTACGAAAAGATAGACTATACAAAAAAGGGGGTGGGGTAGCATTACTTTACAAAAACAACCTAAAAATTGGTACTGTTAATCCTCCAATCCCTTCCCTCAATACTTCTGAACTTCTCCTAGCCAAACTCAAACTTGGCGACAAAAAATCAATCAATGTTATAACTGGCTATAGACCACCAGGCAACAATGTTCCCTCTCTTGAATCCCTCATACACTGGGTTAATCAAAATCTTCCTCAAAAAACCATCATCCTAGGTGACTTTAATATTGACTGGAACACTTGCTCAACCACTAACCTCACCAACCATATTAATCTCTACAGCTTCTCCCAAGTCATTCAATCTAGCACTAGGCTAGGAAATGCTAAAATCAAAGAAAGTCTCCTAGATTGGATCTTGATAAATAAGACGAGTACTCCATACCAAGCAGGAGTCCTTCCAGATACCCTTAGTGACCACCAACCCACCTTTTTACTAAAATACAAAATCCATTTCAACTTTACCCCATTAATACAAACTACCTGGAACAAAAATAATTTTGACCCAAACAAATTCAAACTCGAACTAAAATAGCATAATTGGAACATACTAAAAAAAGTATCCCTAGAAGAAGCTGTAATCCAATTCAACACACTTTCCTAAAAATCCTAAATGCCCATGTCCCACTTCATACCACAAAACTCAAAATGAATACTCCCCCCTGGATCACCGAGACTAAAAATAAGATTTCTCAAAAGCTTGGCATCACTGGAGAGCCACAAAAACTACAGCAACTAGAGAACAATTCCAAAAACTTAGAAAAAGACTTTCGGCTTTTCCCGGTTAGGGGTCGCCACAGCGGAACTCCGGTCCGCTCATGATTGGCAGTGGATTTTTACGGTGCCGAGTTGCCAGCCCGACGCCCAACCTTCAACGAAGGCACGCCCATTCACGCTCGCACCTACCTGCATGTCTTTAACGTCACTCGACCGCGGGGAGAACATGCAGACTCCACACACAAGGCGCTCCAGCTGAGAATTGAACGGGAGAACCTCTTGCTGTGAGGCAACAACGCTAACCACTGTACCACTGCAGCTTCCAAAAACTTAGAAATGAAACCAAAAGAAACTATTCTCCAGGATAAAAATAATTATTTACTACATCTGCAAAACAGGCACCAAAACAACCCCAAAAATTATGGGCAGGAATAAACAAACTACTTCACCCTGGCAAACCCTCCATCCCATTGCCAACTTCCACAGACGAAATCACTGACATACCGGATTCATTCAACAAATACTTCATAGAAACCATCTCTAAACTAGTTCAACAACAACCCACTACTACTACTACCAATATCCTCAAACCTGCAATCAGTCCCTAAACTACCTTCCAATTCCAACCCATCCCTACCAATTATGTCAAACATTTACTATCTAAACTTAAGCCTACTACCCTAGCAGCGGATGGCATCCCAGCAGAATAAGTCTACTCAACAGATCTATATCAGAAAGCACCATCCCACCTATCTGGAAAACCTCCATCATCATCCCTTTACATAAAGGTGGAACATCTACGGACCTCATCAACTATCATCCTATTGCCATCCTGTCCCCACTAGCAAAAATTCTTGAAAAATGTATACATTACTAACTTATGCCATACCTACTTAATAACCAACTTCTCTCTCCTACCAAACATGGATTACACCCTGCCCACAGTACAACCACAGCCCTTATTTCCTTTACAAACCTCATCAACCAAAATAGGCATTTATTTAAACTAACATCTGCCATATTCTTGGACCTGTCAAAAGCCTTCAATATGGTCAACCATCCCAAACTACTCCACTCCCTTACTAATCTTGGCCTTCGTGATCACACACTAGCCTGGTTCCAAAACTATCTACATGGTAGATAAGCAGTTTAATGGGAAAACAACCTATCCTCACTGCTGCCTATTACCACAGGAGTTCCAACAAGGGTCCATTCTGGGACCCCTTCTATTCTCCATCTTCATTAATGATCTCCACAGCATATGCCAAGTTCCAACTGTTATACAATATGCTGATGACTCAGCATTAGTCTGCTCAGCCAAGGACCCACACAAACTCCTCTACATTACCCAAAAAGCCTTCCAAATTACAGAAACCTTGTTTCTTAACAAAAAACTATTACTTAATCCCAACAGGCCAAGCCAACAGCTCCAAGCATGATCCAAGTTTAATAAAATGAAATAAAATCCAAGGTAAGAGCTTTAATTGTGTTAACTAATAACTATATTTTCCATGATGGTCATTACTATAAACAAATCAAGGGAGTGGCAATGGGGTCCACTGTATGCTAATGTAGTTATGGCTGTCTGGGAAGAAAAATATTTGTTTTCTTCTGAATACATGGCTTATGTTAAGTTATACACATGCTTTCTGGATGATTTATTTTTCATGTGGAATGGACCAGCAGAGTTAATAACAGAATTTATACAGTATATTTATCAGAGTACTGAATTTTTGTTTTTTTCACATGAAATTGGAATTGAAAACATTTCTTAACTTAGATGTATTCATTTGTAAGGATTATGAACAGAGATGTTTAAAATCTAATATATTTAGGAAGAAAACATATTCACATAAATTTTTACATTTTTCCAGCAATCATCCATATCATGTAAAGAAAGCAGTCAAAGGGCCAGATGGTAAGAGCAGCCAGGATGGTGACAGATGTGGATGAATTTAAGGAAGAATGTAATTTTATTGGAAGAATGTTTCTGAACAGGAATTACCCAAAAAGGTTTATTGATAAATAACCCAAGAGGTGGTGGATAAAAGATTACGAGGCATATATAAGCCTTTGAGATTTGATATAGATGAAGTAAATGACTATGAGGGAGGGGAAATTGGTAACAATAATGAGCCTCCTCAGAACTTGAATATGGATATGCAAAGTAGTTCAAGAGAGAAATTAAGTTTTATTACAACTTATACGAATGATAGTGAAAATATTCTTCGCTTAATGTGTAAAAATTGGTCTCTCATTACAGGAGATAAGAAATTGAGTAGTGTTTTGGCTACTCGGCCCAATCTAGTATACAAGAGGAACAACAATTTAAACGATTGGTGTAATACCAATTCTCATCCTATTAAGTCAAAAGGTAAAATGAGGAAGTGTAATATGTGCAGTCAGGGTGTTAACATTCTGGAATGTGGTGAAATTATGTTGGGTGGGATGGCTATTAGTATCCCAGAGTATTTTAATTGCAATACCAAGGGAGTTATATATGCAGCTAAGTGCTTAGATTGTTCTTCTTACTATATATGAAAAAACAAATGTAAAGTTAAACAACGTATATATGAACATCTCTACGATATTAGTAAATTGAAAAACACTAATGCACTTTATACGCATATAGAAAAGAATCAGGGCCATAGGTTTGTTTTTTTAGTTCTGGAACTAGTTAAAGTAGGTCCCAGGGGAGGCCCATGGAAAATTACATTAGAGAACAGAGAATATTGGTGACAAATGTATTTAAATGCTGGTAAATTTCCAGGGTTAAATGAGACCATTTCTACTGATAGTGTTTTAAAAATGAGGTCATATAATAGATAAAATGTGTACATGTTTTTAAGAATGTAAACTATTTTAATTGGTTTAATAATGGTTAATTATTTATTAACTTGGTTTGGTATATATGGGAGTGCATAATGATGGCTCATTGTCTGATGAAGGCTGGTGTCAGAGCTAAAAGCGCTTACCTTGGATTTTATTTCATTTTATTAAACTTGGATCGTGCTTGGAGCTGTTGGCTTGTTTTTTTTATCAGTTTAATTTGTATTTGGTTAATCCCAAAAAGACTAAACTGTTGCTATTTAAACCAAACAAATCCATCTCAATGCCCAAAACATTCAATATTGTGTCTAGAGATGGGACTATCATCTCTCCAGGCACTCATACTAAACTGCTAGGTGTGACTATTGACAAAAACCTCAAGTTTTATCTACATACAAATCAAACTATTAAAAACATTCACAAAAAAATGGGCAGTCTTTTTAAAAGCAAACCATTTCTAACCCAACTTGCTAGAATAACCATAGCTCAAACCCACCTCCTCTCCACACTATTCTGTGCCGCTCCCATCTTCACCAACCTACCCAAAACTGAAATGGCCAAGTTTAACATTTGCTACAATCAAATTGCAAAATTTGCTACTGGTGCCCCACACCATGCCCACCACTATCATTCTCTAAATCAACTTAACTGGCTTTGAATTCTCAAATCTCCTATCATTCCATCAGCTTTCTTTCGTCCATAAACTTCTACTACTTCCTGAAAAAAAAAACAGCACTATATAATCTACTTAAGCTACAAACTTAATACTAGACAACTTCACTCTAGTGAAAATTACTAATCAAGGTGACCAAAAGCAATAACACAGCAGGTGACTCCCTCTTCCCTAACTACATCAGTAAAGTTTGGAACTCGTTACCTTCTGCTATTACCTCAGCCATCTCAATGATTACATTCAAAAAGCTAGTAAAAGAGCACCTAAAACTCACAGGCTATGCCCTTGCTACCCACCAGGTTGACCCATATCATACACACCTTCTGACCCACTCTTGTGCTCCCTTTCACTTCTTTCCCTTCAAGAAGAATCATGACTCCTCCTTATAGTGCCTCACCTGCAAACACCCACACCAACAGTCCACAATTATACACATTCCAACTTTAAACCAATCCCCTTTTACTTACATTTGTCTCAATCAATGTTATTACTGGAAACCAGTACATTCTAAGTACTACTTTACTCTAACTTTAAACTAATGAATTTTGTTAAATCTTGTGACTACCAATGAATTTTGTACTTTGTAACTTTAAACTATGGAATCTTGTTAAATCATGTGTTTTCCTATGAATAATTGCTTGCTATGTTGAAATCTCATAGTTGTTTGATCTGTGGAACTTTTCTCCCCGGGCCTCCACTGAAAATGGACATATATCCAGTTGGACTCTCCTGGTCAACAAATGTAAAATAAAAATAAATAAATAATTATTATTAATAGATAACAGAAATGGTATTTACAACTTGAACTGTGTCCCCTCTACTTCTAGCTTTGTCCAGAATTCTTGAGCAAAGACGTTGAGAGGTATTTTTGTCCATTCTTTGTAAAATATGAGTTTTACCGGCAAATTGTCAAGAAATGCAGTCATTAAACGACAGACAAGAGTTTCAGACTTTGTAACCTTCAGAAAATGCTTGCTAGACCAAAGAGCACTTTAAAAGTCACTGGCCCTGCCACTGCACTCTCCCTCCTTAACATCCCCTACTTCTCTTACCTTAATCTACTTTCTGTCCTTAACTCACTCTTCTCACTAGCTCTCTCATCTTCCTTGACTACTCTTTCTACTGTCTTCTAAAATCTATTAAGCAAATTGCCTCAGAGAAACGTTCTATTGTAATTGTCTTGCCTTCATGCAACTACATCATGATAAAACTGAGTTTTTTTAACCACTTACCCCAAAAACTATACTCATCTTAATGACATATTTCTTTTTATACATCTTGAAATAGTTACGCTATACTCCTGATGATTGACACTGTATAACATTGTATTGCTACTTAATGCCTTGTAATAATCCTGTAACATTGCTGTTTAAATTGTATAACATGTTGGAGCTTTTCTGCCTGGGCCTCCGCTGAAAAAGGGCTCTTCAGCTCAGTCGGACAATCCCGGTCAACAAATGTAACATAAATAAATAATGCAGAGCTTTTCATTCTAGCAACTTTTGAAGTATATAAGAGAAACAATCTGTTCTTGATTTTGGGGTCTTTGTCTCTGATTTGAGCTAAGATGTTGAGAGAGAAGACGGAGGATACACTGGGCTTCACTGTACTGTTTTGACAGCAATAAGCTAAGATATATTCTGGCCTATTATTTATATGTTCATAGGTTCATATGTGTGTACTAGGTTAATGGCCCTGGGGTCTTTACAAGCCTAGCCATAGGATTACCATGGCATTGTGCCACCCAACCTTAGTTCCCAGTGCCTCTGTCGAGTAGAGCCACTGGAGTTATCCCCAGGGTGAATTTTCTATTTCCCATCCACTCATCAAGATTTATCTTGAAGAGGGTCAGTGAGGTGCTCTGCTTGACATGTATGGGAAGTCTATTCCATAGCATGGACAGCATCTGGGTTATGAACCTGTCCCTCCAATACGTTCTGTTGATTGTGGTAATGAGGTTGAGGTCTCTGGAGCATGTGGTGCGGCGGGATTGGGATTTCTTTAGATGTAGTATTAATAACAGAGCTGGGTCAGATATGGCTTTATAAGTCAAACAGAGATAGCCTCTAAGTAGGCGATATGAGACAGAAAATAATTTGAGTTTTTTGAGTCTGTCTATATAGGACAAGTGTTTAAGGGCTAGGATCCTCTTTGTAAGGTACTTTTGTGGCCTGTCCAGATGTTGCAGATGTCTAGTGAGGTACATGCCAAATGGGGCATTGTATTCGATGACTGGCCTAATGAGTGAAGAGTAGAGGAATACAATGACCTCTTTCTTCCTGGATGCAAAACCCTTAGTAATGAGATGTGCCACATAGAAGGACTTTCTGACCACAGTGGCAATGTGGTGATCAAAAGAGAGGTTGCTGTTAACCTGTGTTTCCAGATCTCTAATAATGCCTTCTGTGTTCAGTGGACTACCACTGATGTGGTAATTCATGGGAACCGGGTTTTTCCCAAAGGGGATGACAACACATTTTTTGGCATTGAGCTTAAGGCCATAGTTCTGACACCAGTCGTTGGTCTTAGTGAGACCATTCTGTAGGATGTCAGCTTCACTTGGAAAGTTAATAACAGCTCCCGACTTGCAATCGTCTGCAAACTTTATCAGCCAGAGGCCCTTCGTGTCGGCCTGGATTTCAGAGAAGTAGATACCAAACAGGAGAGGACCGAACCCTGTAGGACTCCACTCGTCTGACTTTGAGTCAGCTACTTTCACACTGTGGGTTCTACCTGTCAGCCAGTTTGCAACCCATCTAGGGACATAGGGGTTGATGTCTAGCTTATTGAGTTTTTCTATGATTCCTGAGTGGGGAATGGTATCAAAGGCATTGGCCAGATCAAGGTAAGCTGTATGAACCACCTTGCCTTCATCGACAGCTCTGGTGACTGACTGAAAGAAGTCAACCAAGTTGAGCAGGCATGATCTATCCTTCACAAAACCAAACTGTGTGGGATCCAGAGTTTAGAGATTCCCTATATCCTTGTTTATTCAGTTCATGCCTTTCCTGTAACTAGTCTAGTCCAGTTACAGACTTGCTGTATCCAGGACTGTTTGTAAGCTTCTGAGCCCCCCCAAGCCTTTCTGTGTTGGAGGGAAGCCTCCTAGCTTTTCAGTGGGAGTGGTAAGCACTCAGTAGCCTATCAACCACAAGAGTGGTTTCTGGCACAGAAATTGTAGTTTATTGGCCGTTTGGGCAGTTTTTCCACCTCTTTCAACTTTCTGGTTTAAAAGCCCACATTAGTGCTTGTTTCCCACCTTTCCTGCAGCTAGTCTAGTCCAGATACAGGTTTGCTGTATCCAAGACTGTTTTGTAAGATTCTGAGCCCCCCAAGCCTCTGTGTCGGAGGGAAGCCTTCTAGCTTGTCAGTGGGAGTGATAAGCACTGGGCAGCCTATCTACCACAAGAGGAGCAGTTTCTGGCCCAGAAATTGTAGTTTATTGGCCGTTTGAGCAGTTTTTTTCCATCGCCTTCAACTTTCTGGTCTAAAAGCCCACGTTTGCGCTTTTCCCACCTTTCTTGTAACTAGTCAAGTCCAGATACAGATTTGCTGTATCCAGGACTGTATGTAAGCTTCTGAGCCCCCCCAAGCCTTTCTGTGTTGAGGTAAGCCTTCTAGCTTATCAGTGGGAGTGGTAAGCACTAGGTAGCCTATCTACCACAAGAGGAGTGGTTTCTGGCCCAAAAATTGTAGTTTATTGGCCGTTTGGGCAGTTTTTCCATCTCTTTCAACTTTCTGGTTTAAAATCCTGCGTTGCGCTTATTTCCTGCCTTTCCTGTAACTAGTCTAGTCCAGATACAGATTTGCTGTATCAAGAACCGTTTGTAAGCTCCTGAGAGGTGCCAAAGTCTGCTCTTCAAGGTTTCCCTTAGATCTGCTAGTTCTCTCCTCTCCTGCAGTTTTACTAGCTTACTAGTCTTGCACTTTACCATACCAGACTTCTTGTAGCAATTATTGCAGCACACAAAAGTACTACCAGCACTAAACGTTCAACCAGGAAACAGCTCCAGTACTTATTATTAATGCCCACCCCTCCAGCCATGTCTAAAGGTCAGTTCCCTGTGCTTTCTCCTGTTAAGCTGGTGAACTTGGACATCTTGAGGCAATGTAGCAACTGCCTCACGTACACCAACAACCATCTCATCTTACCTCCCAACACTCAGACTTGCGAGAGATGCACTTGCATATCCAAATTGGAAGCCATGCACTCTCCAGCCAAGACCAGATAAGCTGGTCAAGGGGAGAAGGTCAACACTTGCACAACACCACATGGAACACACAGCCCTCCAGAACAACACACCAGCACTGCCTTCAAATAAAAACACAAACCACACACCCACCTTCGTGGTGGCTCTCAATAAAAATCTACCCAAACAGCAGAGAGATCCCAGGGAGAAACGTACTCGACCACAACACAGCACTAATCACGAGACAGATAACTCTCCTAAACAGTGTGCCATTCAACAAAAGCCCCTAAGGCAAAACAGCTTGCCCTGCACACTAGTCATAAGTGACTCAATAGTGAGGCAGACTGATGTCCCACTCACTAGGATGAATAAGGAGAAAATAACAGTCAGCTGCCTGTCAGGTGCCAGGATCCGCCATATAACGCATGCACTCAGGTCCCTCAACAACATGTACAAATATGACTCTGTCATTGTACATGTGGGTGTGAATGACCTGAGATGTACCTCTCTGGACTACATGAAGAGAGACACTGAGGAACTCTTGGATTATGTAGCCCAGGCGGGTATGACCCTAGCCCTGAGCAGCATCCTACCATCACACATAATGATACCACAGTACAAGCAGAAAATGATTGATTTCAGCAACTGGCTAAGTTTCTGGTGTCATTCAGTATCTGTCTGCCTGGGATGACATGATAGACAGACCTCGATGCTTTGCCAGAGATGGCTTGCATCTGTCACCTCTGGGCTTCTGGATACTGGCCAAGGCTCTTGCCACCCCTATAGTGCCTTTTTTAGGTACTGTTCCAAAGACCAAATAACCACCATAACAGCTACAAACAAATACAATCTGAAGGTCCTGCTGCTCAACACTAGAAGTCTAAATCTCAAAATGCACTCGCACAAAGCACTCCTTAAAATGGAGAACATTGACATTTGTGCTGTAACAGAGACCTGGTTCAAAGCAGCAGAAAGCACCCCTGCACTACCAGGCTATAACTCATTCCACACCTTTCAGCCCCAAAACTTTGACCGAAACTCCAAAGGTGGTGGTGTTTCCATATTCATAAAGGATGCACATACCTCCAGACTGGTAGCCCAACATAATGCATCAGAAATACTTCAGGTGCAGCTAACACTGGGTAAGACAGCGATTCAGGTTGTAGCCTGTTATAGGTCCCCAACCATGTCCCAATACACTCACTTCTGGTTCTGGTTCCTGGAGAATATTACGGTCCAACCTAACACACTCATACTGGGTGACTTCAACTACCCCTCCATTAACTGGGATCATGTACAAATACACTTGCCCAATGTTTCCTGCAATTCATTAACTCCGATGTCCTGGACCAGCTCATTCTTACCCTCACTAGAGATAGCAACATCCTTGACCTGGTCATTACTAACATGGGTGACCACTGCTCTACACCAATAGTCAACTCCTCCCTAGTTAGATCCGACCACAAACTAATCACCTTGGCAATCCACATCCCCCCCCCGCAAAGTTAACCACCATGAAAAACTTCTCCAAAGCTGACTTTGGGTTCTTAAGAACAGAGGTGGCTAACTTTATGGCACCCATGCAAATGGAGAATAGTTACATGACCGCCGAATCATACACCAATGCACTGTACAAACACGTACACAAATGCATGGATCTCGTAATACCCAATAGAACCAAGATGCTCTCCTCCAAAAAAAGGAAGCCAATCTGGTGGTCCCCTTCCATAAACAAACTCTACAAGAGAAGGAGGAAATTGATGCAGAATAAGGTGAAGTTCCACGACTGGAAAACCTCCTTTATCAGCCTCAACTAAAAGTTGAGATCCCTGATCAAATCCTTTAAAGCTAGCTATGAAAACAGAATTGAATATCCAAAAAATCACACAAAACTGGACACTGCTGATTATCCAAAACCTCCTTGTTTATTAAAACAAACAAACAAATGATGAGCGCTTTCGGGCCTCTGCCCTTCATCAGACAAAGCATCTCACATAAACTGAACATTTAAAAACACATATTATCCAATGAGAAGTCAGTAAATGACCCGCCTATTCTTGAGGGTGGGCTTCATAGGAATGACATCATTGAGCCCAGGGCTCCTATGTGCCATGAGCTCAATGATCCATCTGGATTCAGCTAACTGTTAGCTGTTTGATGTCACCTCCTCTTTTGCTCAACCTCACATTTACTACCACCTTAAACTTAAAACTGTGCGTAGGGTTGGCTTCCAAATGTCTAAACGGTGAATTATGTATATCCCCATTCCTAATTGATGAGAGGTGCTGTAGAATCCTCACTTTGAACATGCAGTTATAGTCTTGCCTACATAAAAACTTGTGCAGGACTGGCACTCTGCCAAATAAACCACATCAGTAGTTCTGCATGTAGCTCTCCCCTTCAAATTAAATGATCTTCCAGTTAGTGGATGTATAAAAACATTTCTACTATCAATGTGGGCACATGCCTTACATAGCCCACAAGGAAAAGTATCTTGTTTTGTGATGACCAAGTTGTCCATACTGGTCATCATCTTATCCTTACACAGCAAGTCCTTCAGGTTCTTATTCCTTTTATACCTGAAAACAGGCTTATTTCCTAAAATACTCTTCAGATTAACATCACTACTCAAAATGTTCCAATTCCTGCGGATGAGATCACACACATCCCTTATATTACTGCCATAAGTTAACAACAACCTAGAATCACCCCCATTAACCCTATTATGTTGGTCACCTATATGCGTTTCAGTAGTCTTCAACCATGGTTTGTATCTGTTCCTTCTGTAGCCTTTGCTAATTTCCACTACATTATCCACCATGTTACTATCATAACCCCTAGTGTGAAAACAATCCTTCAAGATGTCCACTTCCTTTTCAAAATGTATGTCATCATTACTAATTCTAGAAATCCTAGCTACTTGTCCCTGCACAATATTCGGAAAAATATAGCGAGGGTGCATACTATCGAAAGAAAGCCTGGTATTCTTCCAACAGTCTTTTCTGTATAAGCAAGATGAAAATCCTTCTTTGGTCAACTGAACCCTAACATCCAGAAAATCAACCTGTGCATGTGAACTGTTGACCGTAAACCTCAAGAATGATGTGGTGGTGTGTAGGTATGATACAAAATCAGCTAACGTACTGTTCTCCCCATTCCAGAGAATAAAAATATCATCCACAAAACGCATATACATTTTAATGTGACCTTTCAATAACGTATTGTTTAATACCATGTTCCTCTCCCAATAGGACAAAACAAGGTTGGCATAAGTGTTGGCACAGGGGGTGCCCATGGCTACCCCCTGTGCCTGCCTATATGCTTGCTTCACACCAATGAAAACGTTGTTCTCCAGTACCAGTTTAAGCAAACTCACAATAACATCTATTTTCAAAGTGGTAGCACCCAACTCTTGCAAAAGTTCAGTTATGGCATGTATCCCATAGTCGTTACTTATGACAGTAAACAGGCTCTGTATATCCATAGTTACCATAAGTAAATGGCCATCTGTATGAGCCCATCTAACTTCTCCTAAGGTCTTCAAAAAATGACCTGTATCCAGTAATACGTTCTCCCGTTTTGTTATATATGGTCTAAGCTCCGTCTCCAACCAAATCGAGATATTTTCTGTCACCCAACCTCTTCCAGACACAATGGGTCTGAGAGGTGGGTCAGTCTCAGATTTGTGTATTTTTGGCAAAGCTTTAAATATAGGTGTTACAGGTTTCTCTATCCACAGGAATTTAAACAGATCTTCATCTATCAATTTGTTATCCAATAATGAACGTAGGCTATTATGTACCCTGTCTATTACTCCTTTCACACCCAAAGGATTGATCGGAGTGTATGTATCAACATCCAACAATAGTTCTTGCAACTTTTGATCATACCAAGAAGTGTTCAACACCACTACAGCACCCCCCTTGTCAGCCATCTTGATGGTGACTTCTACATTATTGCCAAGATCGTGTAAGGCTCTTCTCTGTGTAGAAGTTAAATTATAAAACCTACTATGTGTCTCCTCCTGAAAGTATCGCATTAAATCCTGTTCACAAGCATTAATAAACAAATTCATAGCAGGTGAAAAAGATGGGACAAAGCAACTAGGTTGCCTCAAAGTGAAATTACTTATGCTATTCCCACCAAAAATCTGTTTTAAAGCTAAACTGCGACAATATACCATAAGGTCCATTATAACTTCATTGTACACGCATGTCTTGCTAGGTACAAAAGTCAACCCTTTATTTAAAACAAACAGTTCATCTTCAGATAGACTGTAAGATGAAAGGTTAAAAACAATACCAGTACCAGTACCAGGAGCCCTGGGCTCAATGATGTCATTCCTATGAAGCCCACCCTCAAGAATAGGCGGGTCATTTACTGACTTCTCATTGGATAATATGTGTTTTTAAATGTTCAGTTTATGTGAGATGCTTTGTCTGATGAAGGGCAGAGGCCCGAAAGCGCTCATCATTTGTTTGTTTGTTGTTTTAATAAACAAGGAGGTTTTGGATAATCAGCAGTGTCCAGTTTTGTGTGATTTTTTGGATATTCACTTTCTTCTTTTTCACTTGACTGGACTTTGGTGAGGCACAGAACATTATTTGGACTTTCACAAAACAGAATTGAAGCAGATAGTAAAGACAACTGCAAGGCCTTCTACAGTTATGTAAAGAACCTCCATGGCAATACCCAGATTTGCTCTGAGCTACTGCACAATGTTACCTCCTATACTGAGTCAACAAATATTGCCAATATACTGGCCGACAGATTCAGTGCCAACCCCCCCCCCCCAAAGGACCAATAACAATACCAGTAGATTGACAGGCACCCAGTATTACTGCTGCACAGGTTAAAACAGCACTATCCAAGGCCAAGAATACAGCCTCTATGGGACCTGACAATATCCCTGGCTGTGTTCTACTTAAATAGTATTTAACTTTTATGTATATATGTATTAAGTGTATATAACTTTAAGCTTTAATTAATTAATGTCGTCATGTGATTTTGCAATAGGGGCATATATCGAGTTTTTTAAGCGTGAAAATGTTGTTCTGATGAAGTTTTGTTAAATGAAAGAGCTTAATAATTGTTAATAAAGTGTGTGGTTCAAGCTTTCCTTGGTTCTGGTTCTTTTGGAGGTTGCTATTCAACTGCATTTCTGGTTCCTGTGCTGTATTTTCTGTGTTTTTGGAGTTTCAATTTATTGGGAGTTACTTACAAGTTCTTCATTGTGTGGACATTTCAAGGGGTGAAAAGACAGAGTATAATGGCAGTATGGTGTGCGTGTGTGTGTGTTTTTTTTTTGGGGGGGGGGTGAGTGTGTTTCTATACATTTATTAATTCCATAATGATCCTTTCCATAGTCTTACAGATGAGGTTGGGGAGTTTTATAGGTCTATAATTTCCTGGGTCCGTTGACACCCCACCTTTATGCAAAGGGATAATAGTTGCTGTCATCCATTCATCTGGCAGAAATTCTGATAGGAGGCTGACAATGAATAGCCCCTACAGGGGGTCAGACAGGTATTGTTTCAGGCTGACGAGTAAGCAACTCAGTCAGTTATCCGGCCCCAGAAAGGTAGTGTTCTTGGTCTTGGATAGTGCCTTGAGGACTTGTTTATGGGAGATTTGAGAAAGGGTGCAAATGTAGGCATAAGATCTGGGAATGTTTGAGGAGATGGGGGGATGAAGCCAGAGCTAAATCTATCCATTAGTAGCCTGGCTAAGTCCTCTAGGTCCAAGTATGTGATATCAATTACAATTAGCTAAGCACAGTGTTAGGAATTGGTTCTAGGGTTTCTAACATAGTTAAAGAAGTTTTTGCTTTTGTCCTAAACTTTAGGGTAACTTCCGATATGCCCTAACAATTAAGAGTAACATGGGAGGCCAGAGTCCTGCCAGATAGGTATGTGTCAGGAGAATAAATGAATGACAAAAACTACACAACCCTGGCAAAAACTAAAAAAAATAAAAGTTAAAAGGAAAAGGAGGGATGGTGTTTGTAGCACAACAGTGATTTATTCAAACATCTACCATTCTAAGTTCACTTGCACAATTGCACAATGCTCGTCATTAGGTCAGCATTGCAGTAGTGTAAGATATACAGGACAGGAAGGAGGAATAAGGATTAGAGTCCAGCAGCCCATGGAGAACAACCCTAGTAAAGCCTCCACTGGACTTAAAGAAAGAATCCAGCCTGTAGGGCTCAGTAAATGTGTTACTGCTTCTGGAATATTTCTACAGCCCACCCCTTTCCAAGAATTCCTCAGAAGTAACCAAAGTGCTTGTAGAATAGTTCCTGACTTTGTATGGAAGTTTCTTGCTATGGTGGGAATAACAAAAGCAATAGCATGAGACAATCATTTAGAAATTGTCTATTTTGACACTGATTACTTCCTATGAGGATAAGAAGAAAAGGACAACTGCTGATTAAAATTCCTAAAGATTTTAGTTCTGTCAATGTATTACCTGAATTGCCTGTGGGCATCCAGAGTGAGTGTGTAGAATTCTCTCTCTATTGTTTGGTTCTGGAAAGAAAAAGGTGACATCAACAGTCTATCTTACTATAAACCCTGAAAACTCTTTATGCAACAAGAAAGGGCTGGTTCTTAAAAGGTAACATCTTTGTGAAAGGTAGGATAGGGATGAATCATCATTAGAGTTTGTAACTCACGCACCCTTCTTACACATGTCAGAGCAAGGGGTAACACTGTATTCCAAGATAAGAACTTCAAATCAGCCTCATGAGCAGGTTCAAAAGGAAAAGTGTAAGTTTCCCCAACAGAAAATTAAGATCCCAAGAATAAGACTCATGTCTTCTATGTGGATGGATATGTTAATACCCCTTTCAAAAACATTCCACTTGGGGCAGAGTTGAAAGGAAGATCTATGGGGAGACAAGAAAAAATGACCAAGAGGTGATTCTTAATAGAAGAGTAAGAAAGATCAGAGGATGATAACTCACATAGACACTGTAGAACAAGAGGTGTCTGAGCTTTAAAAGGATCCTGGTTCTTGATTTGGCACCAGCTGGAAATGTTTTCCATTTATCCAAATATGATTTCTCTAGTAGTGGGTTTCATAACCTCTTTTAACACCTGTTGCACATCCTCAGAAAACAGGTGCCTAAAGGGTACTAAAACTCAATTACAGAGGCAGTGAGTTGAAGAAATTGAAGACTGGAGTTGATCAACAAATCCCTGTGTTGTGCAAGTCCATTCTGAGAAAGCTTCAAAAGAAGGGAAAACTGTTGCCTGGGCTAAAAGGGGGGTTATCATAATTATCCTTTGGATAGTCCCTCTGGATCTTTAGTAAAAGGGATGACCTATGCCTGATCTAATAGGCACTCTTAAATCCAGCCCTGATAGAGTCACTACACATCCGTAAGTCAAACAGCACAAAGGTCACTTGATCTAGGGAAATAAACCTAGTCAACAGTTCAAATATAACATGCTGCAGTGACAAATATGGGTCTCAGACTGCCCCTTATTTGGAACAGGCTTCCTATTCACATTAAGCAGAGACCTTCCGTGGTCCTTTTCAAATGTAATTTGGATCAATGGATGGGGAATCGTAAATTCACACCTGGGGTAGTGCCTATTGTCCCTTATGGAGAGGGGGAATCTTTAAGATACTCAAGGCATAAGCATAAATCCATGTCATTCTCTTGCTCCTAGGGTTCATATATTGGGTAAAATTGGGTTATAAAGCCAAAAGCAAGAACAAACAACGTTACCATGCGCTGGGTCAAATGGTTGAAAATGAAGCAATACTTAAGTATATCAGTCCAGATACAAGTTCACAGGCCATCATGCAAAAAATGACGAACGCTGCTGATGTGGTATAGAAACAGGCAGTTTAATAGTAAAAAACTGTAAGCGCTTTCACCCATAGGCTTCCTCAGACAGTATAATCATAGATCCTCCATTTACATCTTATATACGAGGTTGACTCAAATCATTGGTTAAAAACTGTCATGTGCATAATAACAATAAAGTATCTCCTATTTAAAACAATACAAGCGCTAAACTTCATTTTAAGATAAAAATAGCAATAACCCATATACAAAATACTTAAGAGTGCAAAACTACTCTAGACAATGCTATCAAGCAGGAACAGTAAATGCTGTTAAAAAATACATAAAATTACATAAAAGATGAAACACTCAAGTTTTCAGCTTAAAAATGTGGAAACCATCCTAGAGCTATTACTAAGGTCTGTAGCACCTCTTTTTCCTCAGAACAGGTGCTATATGTACCTTATCATTAAGACCAGGGGGCTTATCCGCCCTGCATCTAATAATCCATCTCATTTCCCTTTCTAGAGTATAATTAACAATGTCACCACCCCTAACATTGGTAAAGATTACCTGTAATATACAAAACATAAAGGTGTGTTCTGGACCTGTTGACTTTACATGCTTCGCTAATGCATTCATGTCACTACCTATCCTTATCTGATAAAGGTGCTCTCTGATTCTTTCTTTCAAGGTCCTGTTCGTTTTACCTATGTAAAACAAAGTACAGGCAGAGCACCTAGCCAAATAAACCACGTGAGAACTCATGCAGTTGGTGTTTGTATAAAATTTAAATTCAAAATGAATGACCGGATGTACAAAAGATGTACTAGTGTCTATAAATGCACATAATATATCGTATATAAGATGTAAATGGAGGATCTATGATTATACTGTCTGAGGAAGCCTACGGGTGAAAGCGCTTACAGTTTTGTACTATTAAACTGCCTGTTTCTATACCACATCAGCAGCGTTCGTCATTTTTTGCATGGTGGCCTGTGAACTTGTATCTGGACTGATATACTTAAGTATTGCTTCATTTTCAACCATTTGACCCAGCGCATGGTAACGTTGTTTATTCTTGCTTTTGGCTTTATAACCATCGCTATAGCTGGGTCTCAGCTCCGTTGCCTTGGTGTATATTTTATTTACCTAAAATTGGGTTATATTGGCTAGGCTTGCAAGGGCTCTTAAGCTGTTAGCCTAGTAATTTCCTATGAATCTATGATTATCACAGGAAAGGATTTAAAGGCATTCCTGACTATGGGAATGAAAAGGCATCTGTGTTATGGGCCTTTGCACAACTCCTGGAGCGCAATTTCTTTAACTGTCTGTTATGAAAGGAGGCAAACAGATTTACAGTTGGATCACTTCCTAGAAGACTCATGGGTGCAATTTCCATTCATGGGGATCTCTCCTGATACTGCTCAGCTTGTCTGCTGCAGCATTCTGCTCTGACAGCATGTACGTAGCCTGAAAGGGCAGATTGTACAAAGTTCCTACTGTTCATGTTACCACAGCTAGTCTGCAAACGGTGGGATATGATATCCCATTGCTACTAGGGGGTCTGGAATACAAACATAGTTTACAGAATTTGAGAACATTTATTAGTGCAATCATATGTTTAACATTTGTGTGTTCTAGTTTGACTTGCGTGTTCCACAGACCCAGGACTTACTCCCTTGGATACAGTTCCCCAAACAAAGTCTGATGCATTTGTGATTACAGAATGAACAGGGGCTGGAAGGGAGAGAGAGAGAACTGGCTTGAGATACAACTGACATACTCTTCGGAGTAAGTCCCCTTTAAAAAAACAAACAAAAAAACAATGGGATCTTAGAGGATACTGGGTGCTACTGCTGGGTACAAAATGACATGCCCAACCACTGAATTTTCCTCATGTGTAGTCTACATAAGGGAAACATGAGAATTATTAAAGCCATGAAACCTAGAAATTCTGAGGTATTCCCCCTGAAGTTGTCAAAGTCTGGTTGAAAGAAAAAAATCAAAATCTACTGCTTGTAGAATTCCACTTTGTTCTGCGGGGGAAAAAAACATCATCTGAGATGCATCTAGGAGACATCTACTATTCTAGGACCTTGAAATACTACCATGCGAGATGGAATGAGGGAGGATTTCTCTAGGTTTATGTGAAATCCCAGATTAAGGAAAAAAGATTCTTTACCAAAGAAATATTTGACAGCTCTTGAAAGAGTCTGCAAAAATACGAAAGTTGGCTAAATATGGAAAGATGTGAATGCTCTGTAACCTGCAATGAGCTATTACAGATGCTATATACGTTCTAAACACTCTTGAAGCTGTTGACAACCCAAAGGATAAGGCAGAAAACTCAAAAAGATACAGAAAATCTTAAAAAGCACCTGAAATCTTTGAGAATTGGAATGTGTCGAGTGTCTTTTAAATCTGAAGCAACAGGAAAACTGGAAGGACAGATGATAGGTAAAAGGGACTATAGATACAACATTTTGAATTTAAGAATCTTGATGAGAAAGTTTAGAAACAATGGTTCTTGGACAGATCTCCCTGTTCCTGCTTTCTTTCTTTAGCACTGGAAATATTCTTGAGTAAACTCCTTCCTATACTTCGATATGGAGGAACAAGCTGTATTATTCCCTTGAGATATTTGATCCACAACAGGAGGAAACAAGGGGGATTGACTGGACGGTTGAAGAGTGATCTTTTGCAAAGGAGGAATAGAATTCCACTGCCAGATGTAGCCCTACTGAATGATTCTCAGAACTTGCCTCAATTTATCTGGTGCCAGAGAGAAAAGTTAAGACAGACTTTGGAAAATCTTTACTGAGTTGCCAGGGTGGGGAGGGGGGTACACAAGATGGGGTATATAATTGGCTGTCCTTGGTTTTGGGACAATCCTCTTTTTTTCAATCTACCTAACACTGTTTTCAGAAAAACTCTTCCCTGTGCACTGGTGGGATTGTTTATACTGCTTAATACAAAAGGATCCTGAACAGGAAGGAAAGTTTTACAGAATTTATGTATAGGGGTTGAAAATCTGGTTAACCCACTTAATTACTTTCCCCTTTCATCAACTCTTTTGAGTACCTCAGCAGAGAATGAACCAAACAATACCTCTTTATCCAGGGAAGCATTCAGGAGCTCAGCTAAAACAACCTTTGGTAAATTCTGAGAATTCAGCCAAACAAATCCCATCTTTGACTTAGTGGCAGCTGCACCAGAAACAGCATTAGTATATAAGAACATTTTGGAGTGTGTTTAGTTACTTGAGACACAGAAGAAATTAAATAATTCAGAGATGTCTTAATCACTGAAGAATGAAGCCCAGCAATTAATTTTCTCATACTGTCAATGGAAGCCAGCAATTTAGACATGGGAGCCTGACAATTCTGTATTCAGAAGGCTGTGGTACACAAAATATAAACTTTCTTCAAAATTTTATCAAAGCCTTTCTAGTTATTGTCAGATGGAATAAGATTAGCTGCCATAAGGTGGCAAAAGACGGTTTTGTCAGAGAAATCTCTTCAGGGTCTGACCTCAGGTTTGAAAATATAATTTGTAGGTCTGGGGAACTTAGCATAATTTACCAGTTTTTCTGAGGGCAGGTGGATGACTGTCAGGAAAACAGCTTGCTGCAAGCAAAGCATCCGCCTACAACAAATATCTTTGCTGCGACTCTGGTATTTTTTTTTTTTTATTCTAATTGAAATACCTTCTTCATTCTGGCAACAGTATCAGAAAAAGACAAATTTTCAGAGAGAATCTGAAGAAAAAAATTTACCCAGAATCAGATTCTTCCATTCTGTGGAATAGGAACTAGAGAAAACAGTCTAAATCAAATTTCTGTCCCTCAGACTGAGACTCAGAATTTGACAGAGAGGGAATTTCTTTTCTTTTCTTTTTCTTTTAATGAATGGAAGTCTCAGAATGCAATGATTCAGAAAATATATGTTATTTTATACTCTGTTTTCTAACTGCCCTTACTCTGTTAAATGGAATGCAAAAGCAGACCATTTATCTTTAATGGTCCTGAGGTTATATGTGTATTTATGTTATGCACTCATCATAACTTGGCATCTGTAATGTCCATTTTTCATTCTTCCTCACAAATAGGTTTGGTTCTGACTCTGCCAAATACACTAGACTTTGGATACAGTTCTCGAGCTCCTCCCTCTACCCATAATGGCCTATTTCATTCCCTTTACCTCAGATCGAGTTTGCTGCCTAATCTCCCACTTCTCCAAGAAAAATAAAAACAGAATAAAAGACAGGGTTCAAATGTGGAATTGTATAGGTTCCAAACACAATCTAATAGGTACTTCCAGGAGCAACAGGTATGGGGGACAGATAGTAGGGGAGGTAAGGAAGAATGAAAATGGACAACACAGATGCCAAGTTATGGTGAGTGCATAACTTATAAATCTGATGTCCTTTTCACTCTTTCTCACAAATGTGACAAAGTCCCCAGCTATTTAGCCTTCAGGAGGCCCTCATAGAAAGACATGCCAGAGCACTGCCGGACCAAAAGAAGCTCTGCTTCTGGATATGATGTCCAACGTGTAATGTGTAATAAATGTACGAGTCTTTGACCAAGTAGCTGCAGCACAAATATCATCAGTGAAGGTCCTTGACCAAAAGGTGAATGAAGTAACCATAGACAGAGATGAATGCACTTCAGGAAATCTTGGTAAATTTAGTCCTTTTTGAGAATAAACCAATGAAATGCAGTCAGTAATCCATTTCGCTAGAGTAACTGTAGATACCATATTTATTTAGATACTGCCTGACCCAGGTGATTACGGGAAAAAGATCTAAAAAGCTGATTTGAGTTCCTGAACTGTTTTCTTCTGTGAAGGCTATCTGTGCACATGAAGGAGATGAAGCATGTATTCTTTATTAGAAAATTTTGGAATAAAGCTTAGTAACTGTATGGACGTGGCTGATGTTAGTTTCAGATGCCACTTTAGGCAGAAAGGAAGGATTAGTCCGTACAGAAACCCTGTCTTTATGAAAAAAAATGTAAGTGGGCTTAGCTGACAGAGCCTGGATTCAGAAATTCTTTTCACTGAAGTTATAGCTACCAAGAAGACCTTTTCCATGGTCCACATTTGTCTGACAGTTCAAAGGGCTTCTGAGTTATTCCTTGAAGGACCACAGTAAGGTCCCAAGGAGAAGGGTCCATTTTCTGGGGTCTGAGAAGAAAAATGCCCTTCAAGGAGGCTTTACACAATCTGGAAGAGGCCAGACAAAGGGATTTATTTCCTGAATGGAAATTTGAAATTGCTAGCAACTGAAGTTTAATTGCTAAGAAACTGGGCCTTCTTTAAAAAGAATCGTTAGAAAAAGAAGACTGGCAGAAGTTAGGGCTGAAAAAGAGTCAATATTCTGGCTAGAATCCCAAACAGAAAATCTTTTCCATTTGCTTCTGTAGACTTTCTTGGTAGAAGCTTTCTGGGAAGCCAAAATAATATTGCAAACTGGGTAAGAAAGCTTGAACTGTCTATTATTGGAAGTGGAGAAACCATGGGGTTAAGCTTGAGGGTGTGGAGGTTGGGATGCCGAATTCCTGATGGATGGGATAGGAGGTTCTGAGCAGGCTCCAGTACCTGTGGAGGATATCACAAGTGAGACCGTAGGAAGGGGAACCATACTTATTGAGGCAAGAAGGGGGCAATGAGGATGACTGAGCTCTTCAGCCTGTATGCTTTCTGTAAGAAGTTTGGAATCAGGGGAAGAGCAGGGTAGGCATAAAGGAGACCTGGGGGGCAATTGTGAATCAGAGTGTCTCTCAGTGAATCCTCTGGGGGGATCAGAGCAAAATACTTCCTGCACTTTTTGAGGGGGGTTGGAAAATAAGTCACAGCAAGTTCGGCCTCAAAGGCTAAAGATTATATGCACTACCAATTGATTGAGAGATGACTCTTGAGGCATTAGAATAGATCTGCTTAGCTTGTCTGCCAATAAATTGTTTTTTCTCTGGATGTGCATCGCAGTTAGTAAGTGATCCAAAGAGATCGCCCATCTCTAACCCCTCATGGCCTCTCTGCACAGGAGGTAAGATCAGGTTCCTCCCTGCTTGTTGATGTACCAGAGTACTGACATGTTGTCCATCTGAATTGCAATAATCCCCAGAGGGTCAGCATCTTGAAATGCCTGCAATGCTAGAAGGCTTGTCCTCATCTCTAGAACATTGATATGCAAATTGGTCTTTAGGCGGGGCCACATGCTTAGGATCATCCTTCCCAAGAAATGCCCACCCCAGTTGGGAAGCGTCCCTGGTCACTGTAGCAACTGGAGCAGAAGAACTAACAGTCTGTCCAGAAAAAGATTGTTGGCCTGAATCTACCAACGAATATGATATTTGAAAATTGGAGCGGGTCTTATAGGAAGGATAAAGGTTGGAAAAGAATGAACCACTGCACAGCTACGGTCCACTGGAGAATTTGCATAAAAAAGTGTGCTAAGGGAACCAGTAGTACAGGGGCTGACACTGACCCCAGAGCTTGCAGCACTAATTTTGCTGGAAGAGAAGGGTGTGAAAATATAGTCTGAACTTCACATCTTAAGGATGTAATGTGGTGGTGAACTAAGGAAGCTACCTGAGTTGTAGTAGTCAGAAGAGTCCTTATAATTCCAAGCTCTGTACTAGGACTAGTTTTGATATGGCAAGATTTATCAAGACACCCAAGCTGTTGCAAATCTGGAGAAAATAGTCCTTGGCTTGTAGAAGTTGATATTTGGAGTAGTGAGAAGCCAATCATCTAGATATGGAAACATCTGGAATCCTTTGAGCCTCAAGTGAGCTGCTGCTACTACTGTCATGCATTTGGTAAACACACACTGGGGCTGTGGTGAGACCAAAAGGCAGAGCTCTGAATTGGTAATGATTGGCTCCCCAGCTGAAAGTGTAGATGTCTCTTAGATTGTCGGTCTATTTTTATGTGATAGCACACATCCTGGAGATCCACACAGTACATCCAATTGTCCTTGTGCAGAAAAGGCAGGATGGACTGGAGACCATGACCACTCAGAACTTCACCTTTTTTACATACTGGTTCAACTTCCTTAGATCCAAAATGGGTCTTAGGTCCCCCATTTTCTTTGTCACTAAAAAGAAGTGCAAGTACGTTTGGTATCTTATCTGCTCAGGTGGAACCTTTTGAATGACCCTTCTCTAGCAGCTTTTTTATTTCTTGCGCTGCACTCTGCCTCTGACTGGGTGGAACGTTGGGAAATTTCTTCTTCTGAGTAGGAAGAAGAAGGGAAAATGGTACATAGTAACTTCCAGATATTATTCTTAGCACCCAAGAATCTTTTGTGATATCTGTCCGGGCATTTAGGTGCAAAGAGAATGGACCCCCTAACTGCCTCCAGAGTTGGACAATCAGGCAGTGCTTCAGGAATGCTGATAGGGCCTATCTAAAAAGGAATTTCTACAGCCCTGGTTCTGCTGGGCCCCTCTGTCTCTAGTGCAATGCCTACCATTAAAGCTTCCTCCTCTGCCTCTGGAGGAATTTTCCCCGTGCAAATCCTAGAAAGATTCCCCAGACTTATGGAACCACATCTTACCACCTCACTGGTTTCTTGAGAACGTCCATTAAGGGGTAGAAAACTTGATTCCTATGGCAGTGTCTTTCCTTCTTGTTCTCTGCGGGTAAGATTGTCCTTAACTGATGGTACAAACAAAGAAGTGTTATCAAATGGTGCATTAACAAAGAATGTCTTGAATGGCTCCACCAAATCACATAGCCGCATCCAGGCATGTCTCCTTATGGCTATCCCTGAACCGGATGTTTGGGAGATCAACCTCATTGAAGCATTTGAAATAGATAGCAGAGTGGCCAGTTGAGAGGAAGCATTTTTGAAATGCTTAGTAGATATGGACTCCGTGATAGTATCTGATAGCTCCTCAGTTTCCAAATCATTCGCATTGGCAGAGCCAAAAAAGAAGATGGAGTAGCAATAATTTACCCACCTCCCACACCTCAACTCCCTACTCTAATAAAATACCAACCTTTGCCAACACTGAAATTATAATAGGTTTATTAAAAATAAACAAACACAAGTCCATATCTATCGCTGCCCTCTAGATTCCCCCTGGTGATGATATCAAAACTCTTGAAAACATCCTGTCCTGGTTCTCCTCCAATATAAAAAATTAAACCTATATACTCGGTGATACCAACATCAACTGGAATACTATTAACTCTGAAGCCCCATCCCACACAATCAACCTGTACAACTTCTCCCAACTAATTCAATCTCCAACCAGACCAAATAAAGCTGGTACCACTGGTACCAGCATTAACTGGATCCTAACTTCTCACCCAAACTGGAACATTACCTGATCCTTTCAGCGATCACCTACCAGCCTTCGCCGACCATCTCCCATCTTCACTACATAAACAACACCACTACATCCAAACCCACAACCTCTCCTCTTTCAACCCTCTAACTTTCTCCGAATGCTTAAAGCATACTGACTGGTCCCCTCTAAAAACCCTTCCTCTAGATGATGCCATTTCCTACTTTAACCACTCATTCCTAACCCTTCTCAATCAGCAAGCCCCTCCTCGAACTAAAAGCATCAAAACCAATCCCTGCTTATGGTTATCAAAAGATACTAAACTAGCCTTGCACCAAAGGGACAAAAAATGGAAACAGTATCAAAAACATAAAAACCCTAACACCCTCTTAGTGTATAAGCAACTACAAAACTCTGCAAAAAACTAATAATTAAAGACCGCAAAGCCCACTACTCCAAACTACAGTCCTTGCACTCAATAAATCCCCAAAAATTTGGGCACTTCATCTCATCCATGCTACATCCTGGCAACAAAGAAAACCCCTGCCCAGACCCCAACCTCTCCAACTTTGAAACAGCCAGCCAGTTCAACTCATTCTTCATAGACTGCATAGCTAAATTATAAGCCTCCTTCCCACTCTCCTCCTCCACCACCACCCCCTCCTGCCCCGGGTCTCTATTATATCATCGAACGCTTAAAAAAGCGAACGTTGATTGATCGACCTAATTTAAGCGAAAACTTACAATCTCGAACGGTCAGATCAGCGATTTTTTTCCCAGGGAAAAAAAATCGCTGATCCAAAACACATACACACAACACAAGCACACCAAACAAACAGAAATCCACACACATACACCTAAAATCTGATACCTAACCCTACACTAAACTATGCACACACCACTAACTACCCATTTACCTTAACCCAAACCCTAACCCTAAGGTCCGTCACTATCGCACACTCACCTAACTCGCTCCCTAACCCTAACTCACTTATATCCGCCCTAACCCTCATGTCCACTCAATCACACACATACCTAACCCGAGCCCTAACCCTAACTCACCTAAATCACCCTAACACTCACATCCACACAATCGCACACTTACCTAATTCCGACCAGTAACTTTCCACCATAACACTGAAAATACCGAAGCAAGAGAAACGGACAACCAAATTCTTTCCTTAGGAAAAAATTTGAGTTTCTGCTGCTTCGATATTTTGCAGTTTCGCGAAAATAAGTTTGATCAATCAGCGTTCGCTTTTTTAAGCATTCGAGGATACAATATAGACCCTCCTGCCCCAACCACCATCCCAGTCATCAACCTTCCTCCACATCCTTCTGCCTCAAGCCCATCCCCACAAGCACTATAAAAAGACTTCTCAAACTCAAACCCTGTCACAACGCACCCGACAAACTTCAACCCACCTTCCTCAAATAATCTGCAGACAGCATTGCCTATCCCATCTCTATTCTTATACATAGATCCATACAAGAATCATATGTCCCTTCTATCTGGCACCATGCTTACATCATCACCCTCCACAAAGGTGGAAACAAATTCTGGTACCACCAACTTCAGGCCTACTGCCTTCCTTTCCCCTCTTTCTAAAATACTAGAGAAAACAATACAAGCACAACTTATGACAACCTAACTCTAAACAATCTCCTCTCCCCTGCCCAACACGGCTTCCACCCTGGCCACAGCACCATGAGTGCCCTTTTCATTTCTTGAAACCATAAACCTTGAACACAACTCAGGCAAGTTCGTATCCCACACTATTCCTAGATCTGTCAAAAGCCTTTGACACCATCTCACACACCCTACTTATATCCCAACTCTCCACCCTATACCTCTCTCTCCCACCACCATCGGCTGGTTTTCCAGCTGCTTGTCCAACCACCAACAGGCTGTCCAATGGAAAACTTCAACGTCCCCCTTCCTTCCCAGACACACAGGTGTCCTACAAGGTTCTGTTCTTGGCCCTCTTCTCTTCAACCTATTCATTAACAACTTTCACCAATCCATCCCAGACTCCTCTATCATCCAATATGCAGATGACTCAACAATGATCTGCTCAGCCTTCTCCCCCTCTGAGCTCCTAGCAAAGCCCAACTAGCTTCTCCAAAACAGAAACCTGGATGCAGTCTAACCATCTGGCACTAAATGCAAATAAAACCAAACTAATGTTTTTCCCCTACCAAAACCTCCATTGACAAATTCACATCATACATAGCCAACACAATACCCTCCTTGAATTTTTTTCCAGCACCAAGCTTCTTAGCATCATTACTGATGAAGAACTAAAATTTGACACCCACATCCACTCCACAATCAAGAAAATCCAACAAAAGTTAGGTCTCCTCTACTGGCACAACCACTTCCTAAGCCCCTCTAACCATCAAACTCTTGCATCCACCTTCCTACTTCCCACCCTTATGTATGGCGTGTCCCTCTTTTCACCAATCTCCATCTTGGCCTTTGGTCCAAACTTGAATCCTGCTACCACAAGATCTCCAAATTTGCAACCAATTCAAAAAACTCATCCCACCACTGCCACTTCCTCCTCACCCTCAACTGGCTTGAACTACCCAACTACCTCAGTTACCTAAAACTCACCATTGCCCACAAGCTCATCTTTAAACCTGTCTAGCTCTCACTACTTCCTTAAAACCTTACATTCCCAACTGCTCACTCAGATCCAAAAACCAAAATCTCCTTCAGGTCCACAAACCTGCATGACCTCCTGGCAATCTACTGCTGTCCCACTCCTTAGTTAACAGTAGAACTCTCTTCCCACACACCTACGCAACCTACCTAACCATACAAATTTCAAATCTCAGCTACTCTCATCTTTCTTCAAAATGGGAATGCCTTTGCCACGCTCCAACTTAACCCCCCCCCCTCATTCCACCTTGCACTGACTCATCCAGCTACCTCTACTATTACTTCATCCCACCCAAAACAATCCCTGCCCTACAAAAAACTAATTTTCTCTCTAATACCTACTGTACTATACTCTCCAATCTCAAATATACTATTACCCTCTCCATGCATAATATTTTCCTAACCTACTAATGGCTAGTAGCTATATATTTTCAAATGTTAAACCTACAATTGAGTTTATAATAAAAACATTTACTTTATGTAAATGTTGCAATTTCTGTATTGAATTGTGCCTTTTCATTTTTGTAACATTGTGACAAGCCAATTGCAAATATCATGGAGCTTATCTGGAAATGTTTAATTAGCTGTATGAATTATGTCCTTTTGTAACATGTGAAATGTAAATTGCAATTATTGTGGAGCTTTTCTCCCTGGGCCTCGACTGAAAACGGGCTCTTCTTGGCCCAGTGGACTTCTTCCCTGGTCATCAAACTTAAAGTCAAATCTCTCTGCAGCCTAGTAAAATGTGCCAAATAATTTAGAGACTTCTGTGCAAAGGTAGCTGAGGTGAACACTCACTTTCCAAATCTATCCAATACTCTGGACTCTTCGTTCACCGGATGGACAGAACAGCTCTGCCAGCTCTTTCTTAGTGGCTGACACCACCACCATAAGATTGACTGGGAACCCTTTGCTCCAGTGGCATCTATCAGGAGGAGCCAAAATTCTGTCTGGGCGCTTGGGGATGGGTTTGATAGTGTCTGGTTCCTTTCATGCCAGGCAGGAAACCAAATCAATCAGTTCATCCAATGTGGGTAATCAACCAAGACGTAGACTGTCGAGAACCGAAAGCCTCCAGAAACACAGATTCCTCAAGAGAAGGAGATTGGCACGATCAACCACCTTTCTGTTTGGGGATCTCGAGAATATCTCCAAAGGAGATTTCATCAGGTGGCAATCTGGGAGATCCCTATTCCTCATTAAAATCAGTGTCTTCTGTGAGAGACTCCATTGGGGAGTGTGTGTGTCTCCTTTTACACATCCTCTTCTGAGGGAGCTCCTCCGTGGGAAGTTCAGGGTAGGTGTTGGAAGAGAAGGAAAATTCCACTAGGGGGAACTGTCTATACCTGTGGGATAGGTCTGATGGGCTCAAGGTTTGGAAACAAAAAGGGTAGAGGGGGATAGGATCCGAGGCAAGAGACAACGGTTCTCTATGGAAAGAAAAAGCCCTACTACCTTGAAGGTCAAAGGACCAGGAGAAACCCCCCCCCCCTCCTCAGAGCCAAAGCCTCCAAAGAAGGTAGGTTGGGGTCACCCCAGATCCGAGCCTCAAGAGGAGAACCAGATCTGAACTGTTCAGGGACACAGTTCCAAGGAGGAGGGATGGATCCAATAAAATCAGAGCTGTACCCAATCCCTTGGTTCCAGTGCAAACATCTTAACTCTGAAACACACTCTGATCCAAGGGTATCAGAGCAGAACCAGTCAGGGGAACCATCGTAGTCGAAGAAGAAACTTTCCTCACCTCAAACCTCTCAGGGATCTCAGACCCTGGGGCTCCAAAAGCACGGGTCGGATTGGAGAGGGAGACCGTATGGACTTCAAAGGTGCACTCACGGATCTGGGGGGAAGCAGCTGACAGGATCCTGGATCTCAGCCCTGAGAAATTTCCACATCATCCTATCCACATCCGCATCTTACAAACTCCTGGAAGATACTGTGGAAGAGGGCCTGGAATGTTTCTTTGGGGGTTGGAAGAGTGGAACTGGCAAGGAGGGAGATAGTGGTTTAACTGTATACTCCAGGATATGGCTTCTGTGGGCATAACTAGTTCTCCAATCCGAGGGCCTGGGATCCAATGACGAAGTAGAAGGGAGTGCAGAGATCATGACCAGAACCGATGCTCAGAACTGAGTACTGTTTGGGATCTGAAGGAAGGCTCCCAGACTTAGCAGCCAAGGAAGTTGGATTCAAAATGTTATGGATCTTCTCAAATAGCTCCAAGGAAGCCCTAGGATATTTTGGAGGAGACCTCTTTTTTTAATTCTGAAGAAACTGGCTTGGCTGATTTAGAGGGGGTTTGAGCCCCAGAAGAAGCTGGTAGCAGTCCTTTAAGAAATAACTTACTGCACCTGACGGCTAATGCTCTGGGGTTAGAAGTAGAGCATACAGTGCAGACCATATTGAGATGGTCTGGTCCCAAACAGTAAACACTTCTTGTGGGCATCTGAACTAGGGATCTTATGCCCACAAGAACTGCATTTTTTTAAAACCTGTCAGCTTCTCAGGCATAGCAGAAAAAGCAACAGTGTGTATAGAACACACAAAAAAAGGCAAGAGAGAGAGAACATTTTTTTTACTGAAGAAAATACAGATGATATAGTGGAAAAAAACTACCAACGTAGGAAAAGTAAAGCGACAGCACATAGAGTACTAATATTTAATTTTTTTGTTGTTGTTGAGTACTAATACTTAATGCCAGTGAATAACTAATAGAGAAATGAGGAAAAAGATGTTTATATAGGGAATAACATAATAATTATAAAAAATTCAACCTTACTACCTTGAGAGCGGAACCTGCATCTAACCACAATGGTGGCAATGGGGATGGAATAGGGTATTATGTGTTGAGGAAGGAGCTTGAGAGCTGGATCTGAAGTCTAATGTATGTGGCCAAGTCGGACCCGAGGTTCGGATATGAACCCATTTGTGAGGAAGAATGAAAAGAACAACAATATATTTTGACCAGTGCCTTCTCCATCTCCAAAGAATTAAAATGACATTCACAGTCAGTAAGAGTGATTACTAAGTTAATGTTGTCATAACAGCTGCACACCCATGCCCCCTAAAGTAATTTGTAAAGCAAATCAACTAGCAAAGTTGGATCAGTTTCCAATCTATCTTCCTGATCAAATAGATATGAAATTTTACAACCTTATTACACTGTCTATCATAGGATTATAGGCAAGTACTAGTCTAGCTGCCCTTGTGGGCCATTTTAAGCCTAGCCATTTTCAGTTTTTGAGCGTGAAACAATCTATCCCATTTAGTTACAGACTGGCCTTACCCATCCCATGGTTGAGTATTATATATTACTCCCAAATGAGAATAACTGGGATCATACCATTGGTAATCTGAGGGGACCCATGCATGGGACAAAACATTTAGGAGCTGCCTCAGTTCATTAGTAGTAGAGGGAGCAGTCCTGGGGTAAATTTTCTGTTTCCCATGCATAAATCTAAGTTGTGCTTGAATATGGACAGAGATGAACTTCGTTTTATGTGGATGGGGATTCTCTTCCAGAGCAGTGGTATCCTCTGTGAGATGCACCTGTCCCTCCATACCATTCTGTTGATGTTGCAGAAAAGATTTAGATCCCTAGACCACGTATTTCTGATGTCATCTGACTTGCTGATTTGCAATAAATCCATCAGTAATGGGTAGGATGATGCCTTGTATACCTGACACAGTTCACCTCTTAGCAGTCTGTAGGATAATGACAGGGCTTTGAGTTGGTACATGTACTTCACATTGTTTAGGCCTTTTATCCTTTTAGTAAGGTATTTCTACGGGCATTCCACTTGTTGAATGTGTCTGGATAGATACATGCCAAAGGGAGTATTGCATTCAACGATTGGCATAATGAGGTCTGAGTAAAAGGGGACAATGACATCCCTAGATCTAGACACTATCTTTGTTTATAAGCAATGCAATATAGAAGGACTTTCTTACAACAGACACAAGCTGGTCAAAAGTTAGGTTACTGTCCACATACATTCCCAAATTCTGAAAAACTGGGTTATCTCTTAAGGGCATATTGTATATGTGGTAGTTCCCTAGAGTAGATGCCTTCCCAAAGGATACAATGCATTTTTTTGGTATTTAGTTTCAGTCCATGATTTTTGCACCAGTTATTTATTTGGGAAAACCTTTCAGCAGGATAGATAAGTCAGGTGGGAATTCAATGACTGCTCCAAGCTCGCAGTCATCAGCAAACCTAGTCAGCTTAGAATCGTAGTTAAAGATGGATATGGAGCTATATGAACCTGGGTCTGAAGGGTCCTTCATATCTATAGGTATGACGACTAGCACTGCCATTTTCCAGGAAGAGGAAGCCTTACCTCCTTCCAGATTACAATTAAATAAATATTTCTGAATTCCAATGAATAGGTCTTGTCCTCTTTTCAAGATCTCATTCAGTATTCTTTTTCTGGTATTTTCTAATCTTCTGGTGTGACATGGCTTTTTTTGATTTCCTTATCCTGAAACTTTCTTAACAGGTAATCACCCCCAACCTACCTGACTTATTTCTGGTATGTCTGTTAATCCCTTACATGATACCCTGGGGCTTTACTTTGTTCTTCCTGTGCATAAAGTTTGCTGTAATAACTGGCCATTAGTTCAGCAATTTTATTTGTTTCTGCTTCTTGCGTTCTGTTGCCTTAATTTCTGAACTAGCGACATAGTAACTTTAGAATTATTCTTAAGAAAAGCCGTCTCACCACCCTTGCCCTACAGTCATTTATGTAATCTACTCGCTGGTACATTACACCACTTTTGATATCTTTATCTGGTTGTTCCAGTGTTCACAGATGTTTCTAATTTTTCTGGTTTGCAAATCTCGTTAGCTTTGAGGCACTTCAATACTTACTTTGGCTTCCCTAGTCATATTTTCATTAGTACCAAATTTTTAATTTTCTGTTTGCAATTGTCCCAGTGAATAGGAAGGTGGTGTTCTGTTTTGTTTTATTTTAACTTCAAATCTTGTAATGTATCTTAAGAATAAATCCAAAAATGGCTGCTCAGTGAATTAGCTCCCAAACAAAATATAAACTGGTAAACAAGGGGAGAACGGCAGAGCAATATGCTCAACACTAACCAGTATGTCCAGAAGAACTACACAATATGCAGAGTCACAATCCTCTTTAAATGAATCCAAAAAGAATCGAATTTAACAGCTTAACATCTGTTTATTCACAACATAAAAATGCAAGCGCTTTCACCATAAAGGCTTCCTCAGGCAATTAAAAACAATCAAAACTCAGAATATTTAAATAGTGCACACGTCACTGACATCACTTCCGCATATCTAATAAAAACGGATTAAATAAATTCACATAAACAAAACACCATCTATATAAAGTAGATAGATACGTGTATCTTACAGTTTATAATGAGTATATATAGAAATATATAAAATATATATAGTGAATATATATAAGTGCCCAAAATAAAAACAACTAAAAACAATATAATACATATCCATCACAAACTGCATAGAATGGGTAGAGCAGCACTAAGCTTCAATAACCATTATAAATAAAAATCCAAGTGCTGAGGTAAACCATAAATATGATCATTTCTTTAGCCTCCTAGCTTTCAGAGTGGGTTTAACAGAAACTCTATCATTTAATCCAGGCTTTTTATCCACCCTTAGTCTAATGATCCACTTACTTTCTAGCTCTTCAGTCATGTTCCTGATGTTCCCTCTTCTAATATTGACAAAATTCCTTTGGATTGCTTGAAATCTAAACATATGTTCAGGGTTATTCTCGCAAACATGTTTGGATAGGGCAGTACTAAACCTTGTAATAAGTGTAACTACTGTAAGTATATAGAGGGTTCAGGAGGATTTATCCATCCAACCACTAATAGATTGTTTTGTTTTCATATACAGGCAACTTGTGACACACAACATATTGTCTATCTTGCTAGCGGTTCGGCTTGTCCTGCATTTTATGTGGGCAAGACCGATAGGAAATTAAAAGAGAGGGTAAAAGAACATGTTTATAACATTAGGATCAGATCAGACAAGAATGCCCTATCCAAACATATTTCCTTCCCCTGCCTACATCATGCGTTCATGCTTTATAATCCAAATTGTATACATGTACTTTTTTTCAAATATATCCCTTCTGTAGAAACTCTGCAATGTTGTGCCCCAACACCCACAATCTGCATTTCTTGCCTGTTGCATACTATATTCCATTCCCCAGTTACTATCATAATCCCTAGATGGAAAGCTATCACCTCACCTTTATATTTCCCTTATATTTCTAATATATATATATATATATATATATATATATATATATATATATATATATATATACACACACACACACACACACACACACACACACACACACTGCTGATATTGTAATCCTCCATGCATATAATTTTCTCTTACCATAATGTATTGTTTTGACTATCACCTCCTTCTCTATTTTTAGTACAGAATTTTTCTTAGTTAATATTAGGGCTCCCCCATCTTTGTAAAATCTCTTTATTCTACTTTGATAACTTGTTCATGCTCTTGTCAATTCAGATATTTTTCTTGTATCATTATCACCCTAGCATTACTTTTAGAAGTATAAATCTGGACATGTTACAACTTTCCACTAACCACCAGTCCATTAACATTCCAATTTAGCAAGTCTAACTGCAGGACTGCTGTTCCATTATCTAGGTATTCACAGTTTTGCTTTGCCCCTGCTGACCCATCCCTTTGTTTAATCTTTTGTCATTTAATTTTCTCATGTTCAGCATATTATGCCACCTCTTAGATGCCTTGTTATTAACCACCCTTGGTCAAATAGAGTCATGTGAGAAAAAAAAACAGAGAGTGGTCTTTCTCATTTAACTCATGCATAATGCTATCCAATAAGTCTATACACTAAACAGGAAAAAAACTTCCCGTTTTATTTCTGTATACAGCACTAACTCACAAATGTATCTGCCAGTATGAGCAAACTATATACTGACAACACTTAGTGTCTTTCCACTGACAGCTTCATTGCTTTGCATCTACTTTTGCAAAGGCTATAGCATTTTTTTCTTCTGAATGTATGCTTCCTATTTATGGCAATTCAGAACTTAAAATCTCTCTAACTTGGTTGCTCATTCAACTCCATTCCTGTGCTAGCATTGCTTAGAATCAACTGATTTATATTCACTTCATTATGCTTTAAAAATTTTGAGGGATCTGCAGGGTAGGCATACCTTTGACAGTTCATAGGTACGTACTAGGCTATCGGCCCAAGGGCCTACGTAAGCCTAGACAGCAAGGTTCCATGGCTTACGCCACCCAAGAAAGTTATTTTCCTGTGCCACTGTCGAGCAGAGACACAGAAGTGATCCCCGGGGTGTATTTCTTATTTCCCATCCACTCATCAAGATTTTTCTTGAAGAGTGCTAATGAACTTTGCTTGACATAGATGGGTAGCTTGTTCCAGAGTACAGGAAGTCTCTGGGACAGGAATTTATTCCTCCAGCGTGTCCTGTTTACTGTGGTGACAAGGTTTAGATCCCTAGAGCGTGTAGCTCGAGGGGATTGGGATTTCTTTAGGTGTAGCATGTCCAACAGCTCTGGGTTTGACATAGCTTTATATGTTAGGCAGAGATCACCTCGGAGTAGGCAATATGCTACGGAGTAAAGCTGGAGTTTTTTGAGGTGGTCAGTGTAGGGCATTTGTCTGAGGCCAGTAACCCTCTTTGTGTGTTGAAGCAATTGTCTGTCAAGACTTGCTATTTTTGATACCCCTTCCTTCTGCCCTAAGTCAATGACTCATACTAGCACTTTCTATTCCTTGCCAATCATCACTGCTCTTCTCATCTCAGCCTCAACCCACAATAATATATATATATATATATATATATATATATATATATATATATATATATATATATATAAAAGTGTGTGTGTGTGTGTGTGTATATATATATACACACACACACACACATATATATATATATATATATATATATATATATCTGTGTGTGTGTGTCTATGGTTTACATTCATTTGGTTGAGCGCACATTGCTCAATCATGCAGTTCACCAATTTTTATCTGCAAATTTCTTAATGCTGAACGGTCGGAATGTGGTAAAAAACACCAAATTCCTATATATATAAAGTTGTGGATAAAATAGATGTTGTTTTCTTACCTTACAACTATTCTTACATGGTTATATTTCAGTTATGCTCTTATTTTGCAATTGGCTTGAAACTTTACCTGGCGTGTTATGGATGCTTTTTTAAATGCATCACATGGTAGAACCATACACAGCTGCTTCATCCCACCACAGAAAACCATTTCAAATAATTTAATACATACATTAATTTAGCTGGAAATGGCATGTGCCAGAAGTGGATAGCATTGTAGCCTCACAGCAAGGGTTTCCAGGTTCATTTCTTGGCTGGGGTGCCTTCTGTGTGGAATCCACATGTTCCCATGTCCCCCCTGTGTTAGCATGGGTTTTCTCAGGGTGCTCAGTTTTCTTCCTACAGTCCAAAGACATGCAGTAGGTGGACCGGACACTATAAATTGGCCATACATGTGAGTATGCGTGCAAGTATGGCATATGGAAGAACAGCTGTGGCAGAGCTAGCCACCCGGCAGTGTGAACCTTGGCTCTACAAAATTGTCACTGAAGTGACAGTCCCACCCCATGTGCAAAATTGGGAAAAGGGGCTGTGGATGGATGGTTACAGTTATTTGGTTGCATTACTTCCAGTTTCCACAATATCAAATATATCCTTTTGGGTTTTCTAATTTAGCAAGCTGTTACAAACTGTCTCTATTCTACTACCTCCAGTTAAAGTGTTACCATCTCATTTCTTAATTCTTGCCAAGTCTCTGATCTTCCTGGAGTGGTCTTTCATATCCCTCATCTTGTCCAGCATTCTTTGCTGAAACCTGTGGAATGCTTTTGCCTGCAATCCTACAAGAGTAGCAGAAGATCTTATTGTACGGGGGGGGCTCATGTTTTTCTTTTCCCTCCAATTCATCCTTCCTTATGTCAAGATCATATAGGGCTTGAGCTGGATCTGTAAAGGTTTTTGGTCCTAAAGGAAAGGATAGCCTTAAAAGAGCCAAGTAGAAGAGCTTTACGCAAAGATGCATTTCATAGCATCTCTTGATCAAGGGGAGTAAAGCATTCTGTTGGTTTCTAGTCTGAAGAGAGAAGTCATTATCCACAAAAACTCTAGTACCACCCACCTTCATCAGGCTGGAGCCATTCTTCCATAACAGAGAGACATCCTCTTTTCATTGAGAGACCTCTCTATTTTAAATTTCAACTCCAGGAATTCCAGTCCAGCAACTTGACATTTTTTTCCATGAAGTCTTTACAGACTTTCCTTCCACATACTCTGGAATGGTGATACAACATATAACATCTCTTCTGGATCTATCTTCTAATTCAGTCTCTGTTCTATTCTCTTTTTTGGCAACATATCTTGCCATATTCTACCTCAGTTTTTTACCTGCTGTCTGTAGCTTGGAGACCTGATCAAAGTTTCTAGAAAGGGCTTCCTCCAAGACCAGCAGTCTTTTATTATTAGTTGCAATATAATCAAAGTAGAGTACCACTTATTTTAAAGAATTCTGCATGCATTTGATTAATTTAATTTCCCATAGATTCTGTTGCCAGCTGCTACAGTACTGCCATTGTTGGCTGATTTTCCTGAAAAATCACAACACCGCTTAGAAGCTCCTTACTGAGGTTTTGTTTATCTTTTCTTTGTGTGCTCTTTTTCTCAATTTGTTTTTATTTTTAAGAGACATCTCTGTACCAATTCCCAGCATTTTTTAAAAAACATAATGGCTTTTTCTGCAGTTTAACAGTTATCAAATATCCAGGGACTGCAGCTAGCTGATCACAATATCACTATACAGGAAGTCCATCAGTGACTTAAGTTTTAATTGGTTACATACCATTGTGAAAGACATTGCTCCTTTTAGGGGTACAAGCAGACTGTGACCCACCACATCATAATCAACAGTTGCTAGTTCTTATGATGTTAGCAATTAAAATATTGAAAAAAAATTGGGGGGTGGGGTAAGGATTTGCTGCAGACAGATGAATTCAGAGAAACTGACTCAAATCTATGAAGATAAAGGTGAACATATAAGATGCAAGTTGGATTTAAAACAAGCTTTTTCTCACCAAATGAGTGTTTTGGCTGTGCTACTCAGACCAATGTGAGAGCTAAATAATAGCAGCATTATTAGTATAGGGATTAATAAGTACTCCTAATATATGCCTTTTCCCAGCATAAGCTTCTCCACACTCCTTGAGGTCCACTCCTCTCCTTTCTTTCCCACCCCTCTCTCTTTTGTGGCAGAGGGTGTGGACTTTTTTTGAAGGAAATGAATGAAGGACCCTTTCCTCTTGAATTAAGTAAAATGTTAACATGCAAGACAGAAGGTTTTAGTTTTCCAAGTGAAGTCTGCAATGTTTATGTTAATTACCTCTAACTTGCTGTTGCACTGTCACTGATTTGATGTGTTACGAAGCTATTTCAGTAAAGTTGTTGGTTTAGAAATGTATAAGGAACATGGGAATATGTGCTTCTCTGCTGTCTAAAAGTTAAGGAGTTATGCAGGGAGACTGGACAAAAACTGAAAATGGAAGGGTCAGAAAAAATAATTGAAGATGTTACACAATATCATGAAAACTGCAAAAGTTTCAAAGGTTGTTATATGCAAAATATAGACAATATGTGTTGAAAGGTGCACAATTCTGTTACAAAGCAATGCAAAAATATAATAAAAGACATACAAAATAATATTGATTAGTATGCAGACTCATAGTTTAAAGAGTTACAATGATGTAAAGTTTTATGCAAAATACATTTACTATACACCATACATAGTATTCTATAAGTATAGGTAAAATGAAAAACTGAATACAACTTTTATTTTTAATAAAAGCACCTACCCTTTTCAAAAAAAAAAAAAGGATGCTTACAATGGTCAAGCAGTGCCATGAATTGGCATCACCACAGTATTAGATGGATTCAGTTAAAGCTGACTTTGATTTCACCAATTTAAAAACAGAATCCAGCAGTCTGAAGTGTCAAAGTGTGTCCAAGAATACTTACAGGGTTGGGGGATGGTATCACGGTTATGGTGTTTACCTCAAAGATACGTGGTACACGATTTGATTCTAACATTTGAAAGGGAAATTGTCTAGCCTTAAAATGGCCTACAAGAGCAGCTAACCTAGTAGTTACCTATGAACCTATGATAAAGTAGTAAATCTGAATGTTAATCAGCATAACATTAGTAATTCACTCCTCTGCCTATTTGATACCACCCCTTCTGCAGGGTATTGTAGGAGGAAGATGTCCCAGTAGGAAGATCCAGAGAGCTGCCCTACCAGCTTTCGTGTCCTTGCTGATCTGGGACCTGATGGAGAGGGGCTGACCCTTAATACAGGCCTGTCAAACTATGAGTAGGAACAAGTGGGACAGTTTTGATCTTGTGACAAGTGTGCTGTTAAGTTTCTGCTTTCTAGATGAATGATTCTGCTAGTGATGAAGCACACTCTTGTCAAGAGAAGGAGGTAGCCTACCTACAACTAAGAAATCAAGGTGAGACTGAAGCTCCAGACAAATAAATTACTTCTGCAAAAAGGAAGAATCACACAAGAGGCTGCTAAGGTTTCCACCAGGGACTAATGCAGCCAAACATTCATGTGCAAGTACGTGCCTATATGCTTGCTGCCCTCACCAGATCATTCACCACACACACCTGTTATGATGGGTGGCTGCATAAGTAAGGCAGTATCTAGGGAAAAGATGATATCTTTCCTGGTCCAGTCTCAGGGAGGGTCACTACAGTAGTCAAGACCCCCTTATTGGGTGGTCTGAAACCTTAACAGGTGAGACCAGTTAAGGCATCAGGCTATGTTTCCTGTAATGGCATTAAAAGATCCCAGAATTCAAACAGCTGTCAAAATTCTGTGGTCTGAACCACAGTCTTTGGAGTAGGAAGATCCAGTGGAACATCTTGATCTGGATTATCAGGCCTTGCTGGTCCCAGGGGGAGACCTCAGGAAAGTACATTTGTGTACACTTACCATAAATGTAGATGTTCCAGTGTATTCACTGTTGCACTCATCACCTGCGGGTTATCCCTGCTGTGGTAGCCC